>NC_083573.1:2082500-2282500 GCF_027579695.1 Neoarius graeffei | reverse complement strand
TACACCAGTGTTGTCTGAGACTCTCTCTCTCCCTGAGACACACACACTGTCTCTCACTCTCTCTCTCTCCCTGAGACACACACACACACACACACACACACACACACACACACACACACACACACACACACACACACAGTCTCTCTCTCTCTCTCCCTGAGACACACACACACACACTGTCTCTCTCCCTGAGACACACACTGTCTCTCTCCCTGAGACACACACCGTCTCTCTCACTCTCTCTCCCTGACACACACACACACACACACACACACACACACACACACACACACACACACACACACACAGTGTCTCTCTCTCTCTGAGACACACACACACAGTCTCTCTCTCTCTGAGACACTCTCTCTCTCTCTCTCCCTGAGACACACACACACACACACACTCTCTCTCTCTCTGCATGGCCAAAAAACACACTTTGACTCACTCTCTGGTTTCTCGCAACAAAAATGTCTCTCAAAACATTCCATCCAGAACACAGATAAGGATGTGACCGTGGGCAAACACACACACACACACAAAACACACCATTTTTCTCCATCAGGCAGATGATTACACATTCTGAAATAATAAGAATGTTAAGAAACCCGAAACTGTTCTTCACTTCCCCTTTTTTGTTTAAAGTGTCCCAGTACTGGTCATGCTTACAACATTAATCGTGCTTTATGTATTACTTATAGACAAAAAGACGACGTGCACATTCAGTCAAAAAAACACCATAAAAGCACTTTTGTGGACAATTTTATTCTGTGAATCACCCGCGGAGGCAGAACCTCGAGGAGCAGCCGTTGCCGGACGGAAGTGGCGTCCAGTCATTGATTGCGGGTGCGAGTAAACAAGCAGTGTTCTGTGGGCCGAGATTCCCAGTCAAGTAACTTCAGAACACATTGAATAAATATAGATCTAAATTAGATGAAACATAAAACTTGTCCCCTTCCTCAGTCCCACCGGAGCCGGAGCGCTGAGCGCCCGCTTACACATTCATAAAAGACTGTTCATACGCCCTGTGGCCGATATCGCTCTCTACTCACTATACAGGGCACTATACAGCGGGGACGCCATTCTGTAGCGCTGTCCGAAACCTTAGTGAGGATTATTTACACCCTATATAGTGCACTCAAAGTATTCCACAATGCATCACGAAAAGTAGTGTACAACGATGGTCACTAACCAAAGCAGTATATCCCATCATGCATTGCGGTCACGCTGAAAGAAATCAAATTAAAAGTCTCAAATGTGATTGAATAAAAGGCAGCGGCGAAGAAGAAAGAAAGTATTCAGCCTTGATTTAAAAGAACTGAAAGCTGCAGGTGCTGTGTATTGATTAATGTGGGAAATGCGCTCAGTATAATATGGATTTATCACAAAAACGCACGCATGTATTTATTATTTTGAAACCCACCAGCCGGCTGATCTGGCACGTTTTAATCGTGCGACAGTAATGACGTAAAGACCAGCGCGACGGACTAGTGTCCGAAAACGTTTTTTCATTTTACCAATGAGCTCACTGTATAGTCCTCTATATAGTAATTCCCTAGATAGGGAGTAGGGAGTAGTGAACGAGTGAGCGATTTCGGACACAGGGATGTAACGGCATGGTGATCACTTTCACTCTTTCGGTTGGTTTCTCTTTCGCGGCAGGAACACTCCCCGTAAACAGGATAAAATCTGTCTGACATAGTTTGGGCTATTTGGAGGTAAAACTTGTTGCGAGATGGCACGCAGATTTTATGCGCTTCAGATGATTCAGGACAGCGATTCGGTTCGATCTTGAGAAGTGCGATACTGATGATGAACTGTGCCTTTTTTTTTTTTTTAACTTCGACTCGATCCAGCCAAAGATCAGCTCGAGTAAGCGTAAATATTTCTGTTTCTGATGAGCAGATCGGTTGATAATGTGTTCTCTTGGACTGGTGTTTGCAGCACAGGGTCAGTGACCAGTCCACTGCAGCCCAGACAATCGGACAAACCAACAACTGTGCGTCACTACCGGTGCCGGAACAACCCGGGAAGGAGGCGGCCTGTCGCTGACCATGCCTGACTGGCGGAGCAGTGACTTAAAACTCACGCGCACTTGACAAGAGCTTATGACGAACGTTACAGTACATGACGGAACCACCGGTATCATACGTGATCTTTTGAAATAGCTAGTAATTAACATTCACTACAGGTACACTTTAAGGAATTAATAATCAAAACTTTCCTCCCTTTCTTTCATTTCCTCCTCGATTTTTTCCTCCTTTCCCCTTCTATCCCCATCTCTCTTTTCTTATTTCCTGCCTTTCCTCTCCTCCCCTTCCTGCCTCTTCATTCCTTTCTTTTTCCTTCTTTCCTCCTCTTTCCCTCCTGCTGTGATGTCATCAGCATGCACCTTCTGCTCTTCCCCATGCTCCTCCCACTTCTGAGCCAGGTGAGATGATGAAGCTCTGTACTTTATCTCTCTTCACCTCAGTGAAATGTGTTTATTTACTGACAGATCGGCCATGTTGAGCTGCTGAGGCAGATTAATGATTAGTTTCTCTCATGTTGGCGAGCGACAGGTCCAGAAATCTGTCTCCATCCCTCGTCACGTCTCTGTATTGTCTCCAGGCGACGCTTGTCCTCTCCACACGACGATGAGGTGAATCACTGTGCAGCAAGGAATTCTGCGAATGAGAACTCATCAGGCCAATCAATCATCAGCCATCGATTTAAGTGTCAGAGGAACACAGGCCTCTCGGGTCGTTATCGAGCAGCAACGCCACGCTGAAGAGGAGCAGAGGATGAATTACCAGAGAGGAATTCTGTTGGCTTCTCAGAGAGAAATAAAAAGGACACTGTGGTGTGTGTGTGGTTTTAAGGTGTAGATGAACGGCCAATGAGAAAATGAAACTCAGAACAGACAGACAGAGAGAATGAAAGCATGCTGGAGCTGTTGGGCTGAAATGGGTTTCTGGTAAAAGCCCCTCGTCAGGACTGTGAAGGAGATCTCCATCTTCCATCACTCACTTTCGATTAATAATGGTTCGTCTGTGTGAGATATCTCAGCGACGGCATGACCGCTCATTTGTTCGTTCTGTTCTGTTTGTGGAGAACCAGAACTGATTGAACGAAGCCCTTTTATTTCTGTTCATTCGGTCATCCTGTTCATCTGGACCACATTAACGAATCCTTTCCGACAACCATGTAGGCCCCAAAGACGAGAGGAAGATCCCTGAGGACTGGAGAACACCGATGGAATCTTCAAGCACCAGACAATGGACTCTAGTTTGAAGGACTCACTGGTTCTGTTGACATTTGGGGTGAAAACGCGTCCTGGGAGATCGGATCACAAGTGGACAGCCGAGACACATCGCCATTTACACCCGAGTCCGTGTGCGCTTCCAAGGCGTCCAGCTGATCACCTGTGACTGCCAACGTCACTTCGCTTGAAGGTCGAAGAGCTGCGTGCACAGTGATGTTAAAATCATGAAATAATTACCGGTACATCAGCGCTCCACAACCACCACGTCCTGCACTGATGGTGGATTTTCCTGTTCCATCCTTACCAGAGACCCATCAGTGTTTACACTCCAACAGATATGTGGTCTGATGCGTCCTAAACCTCTTCGACAAGTGGTCTGAGTGAAAGCGTCTCGGGTTTATTGATCACGGTCTTCTTGAGATCCGATCACCCAAGATGTGTTTGAAAACCAAGTGGAGAAACAAGGTTCACCTCGGACTTGAGATGATGAGATTCGTTTATGATTCAAATCTCGAGTCTGAGAGATTCGTCCTTTGACTTGGACTCAAGCTCGTAAGAGTCCTTCTTTTAACATTTGGTTGAAGTTCAGAAAGCTCATTCTTTGAGACTGACTCGAGATCATGTGACTTGTTGACGATCGTTCTTTGACTCAAACCTGAGTTTGTTCGACTCGTCCTTTGACTCGGACGTGAGCCGACCAGACTCTCGATTCTGGAATTGAGATTCACGCCTTGGACTTGGGATCATTTGCAGTTGCTGGACTTCAGACTTGTCTTTGACCTTCTGACCTGACAACAGGACAAGAAAATCACGGCTGTGTTCCGATCCTCTCTCTGAAGTCTGTGCCTGGCAACTTCCTCCAACCACTTCCTGCTGGATGAAACCAAACCCCATGACCTCCCACTTCACTCAGGTCAGGTGATGCTTGGCGTGTGTTCGAGTCTTTTGTTTCAGGATGGAATTCAGTGGTCTGAAATCGACTCTGACAGCCGAACGTCCTCCTCATCACTCGCTCTGGACCTCATTATTCTTTTCTATCCAACGAATCGTCGGCAAGTCTGTCGATCAGCGGGAATGTTGTTTCAAGATGATCGTTTCAGGTCGCTGCTTTCAAATCGGCGTTCACGCTACAAACTGCTTCATTAGTATATTTCAACAGGCTAATGAGCATCAGGGCTAATGAGCAAACAGACTGCTCGAAGTGGACTATACTGTTCTTTTTGTCAAGTACAAACTCCCACACACACACACCGGGAATATCAGACTCAGAAAGCACAGATATTCATTTCAAACAAACAAACAAACAAAAGGAAGAACATGTTGTGATCCTGTTGCCCTCCGGAAGATCTACACATCATCATCATCATCATCATCATCATCAAACACAATCATCTGCTCAGCTTTAAAAAAGAAATCTCACACACACACACACACACTGCAGCGTTTTTGTTCAGCCAACAAAGAGCCGTCTCGTCAGCAGATTGTGTTTGAACTTCCTCCCAAAGCTTCTCCGCAGTCCGGAAACATCTCCACTAATCTCACTGTGGTAAAGATATCTGAGACACACCCTCGAGTTTCTTCTCCTCTCACACACACTGCGGAGAAATGACGACCAGGCTCGGGGTTTGTGTGTGTGTGTGTGTGTGTGGTGTTCATCACCACCCTTCAGCAGAAGAATCCCTGCTCATGGCTTCAAACGTTTAGAGAAATAAACAGATGAACGTGTTCATTTCAGACGAGTTTGTCTGGATTTATTTCTTTATTTATTCACTCACTCAGCCTGAGTGCTTTATTCACGAGTTTATTTTCAGAGTTTTGTATCTGTATGTATTGTTGTTTAAATATTTTTTCGATAGACAGAAACCTTTATTTAAACTGAAATAAAAACAGCAGGGGAGTCGGATCAGTGCCTGTACGCCTCTGCTAGCAAAAGGAGCCCTGTTACACTTATATAATAATAATAATAAAAAAAACCTAAAATCAATAAATAAAAAGTTATGATTTATATTAAATTGCAATATTTACAATGTGCATAGATACAATTGTATTCAAATTGTTTATA
This sequence comes from Neoarius graeffei, assembly GCF_027579695.1. NCBI lineage: Eukaryota > Metazoa > Chordata > Actinopteri > Siluriformes > Ariidae > Neoarius > Neoarius graeffei. The sequence continues at coordinate 2,277,197 of NC_083573.1, read as the reverse complement.
TAAATAAAATACATTGTTACATTTTTTATTTTCATAAAATACATTTTTTTTTTTATTTACTGTCTCTGAGTATTTTTTCCAGATGTGTTTATTTTCTCTCCGGACTGATCAGACTGGACTGTACAGTTCACGGTGTTTGTTTTCTCCTCAGTATTTTTTTTAATCTGCTTTTATTTTGCTGGAGTGTTTTGTCTTTAATAATTATTTTGCTTCGGTATTTTGTCTGCGTTTATGATGACAGTATTACAGTGGTGCTTGAAAGTTTGTGAACCCTTTAGAATTTTCTATATTTCTGCATAAATATGACCTAAAACATCATCAGATTTTCACACAAGTCCTAAAAGTAGATAAAGAGAACCCAGTTAAACAAATGAGACAAAAATATTATACTCAGTCATTTATTAATTGAGGAAAATGATCCAATATTACATATCTGTGAGTGGCAAAAGTATGTGAACCTTTGCTTTCATTATCTGGTGTGACCCCCTTGTGCAGCAATAACTGCAACTAAACGTTTGCGGTAACTGTTGATCAGTCCTGCACACCGGCTTGGAGGAATTTTAGCCCGTTCCTCCGTACAGAACAGCTTCAACTCTGGGATGTTGGTGGGTTTCCTCACATGAACTGCTCGCTTCAGGTCCTTCCACAACATTTCCATTGGATTAAGGTCAGGACTTTGACTTGGCCATTCCAAAACATTAACTTTATTCTTCTTTAACCATTCTTTGGTAGAACGACTTGTGTGCTTAGGGTCGTTGTCTTGCTGCATGACCCACCTTCTCTTGAGATTCAGGCCCTGTCCACACGGCAACGGATTCAGGTGAATCTGATAAAATTGTTTATCGTTTCGGCCTGGCGTCCAGACGGCACCGGTGTTTTGGGTGCCCCAAAACGAAATCTTTTGAGAACGGGTTCCAGAGTGGAAAAATCTGGCAACGGCGCTGTTGCGAAGTCGTCTGGATGAGTAGAACGGATTTGTTTACAATGACATCATAACCACATGACTGTGAGTGCTTCACGCCGGGTAGAAGTGTAACGAACTCGATGCGAGTTGTCAACAAATAAAAAGGAGCGATCTCACCTCTTCAGATGTTGGTTTAAGTCAGACAATACATTCCTCAAAAGGGGCATAGAAGAACAAAGTAATCCATCAATGTGTAGCATTCAATTTATTCCGGACCATTAAAGAATTCTGGAGGATATCAGAATGTTGGTGGCTTCCATCTACCCCCATTCATTCCTCTTTCCGCGTCTCCATTCAAAAAACGAGCAGGTGGTGTGTGCGTGTGACAGTGACAGGGTGAGTGACACGGAAGAACCCAGGCTCATGCTCGCCCTGAATTTCTCTTACAGTGAAGGCAGAAGAACGTTCAGCGCCTGGCCAGGCTTTCTATGTATTAATTTACATAGACGTTTTAATATGAAATATAAATAAGTGTCTTAGACAATAGATACTATTTTACGCTACTGATTAATAATCAAAACTTTATGTGGCTGATGCTACAGAAGAAGGGGTTTAAGCGCATGCGCAAACCCCTTCTTCTATTGTTCTGGTGTCTCCGACGGGACCGTCTTACAGCGCACCTAGAGGTGTGGCATGTGTATTGCATCGTTTTCAGCAAGCGTTGCGTTGCCATATGTACCTGATATTTTACTGATCCGTTGCCCATGTGGACGCGATATTTAAAAAAAAAAATCTCGTTGCCGTTGTCGTGTGGATGTAGCCTCAGTTCATGGACAGATGTCCTGACATTTTCCTTTAGAATTCTAGCTCCATCAGCCTTATCCCAGAAATACAGAAAATTCTAAAGGGTTCACAAACTTTCAAGCAGCACTGTATGATTTATTCTGAGTGTTTCGCCTCCATACATTGATCTGAGTATTTTATCTGGAAATATTTCATTGCAGACTCCAAATCCTCAGAGGAAAATACTGCCAATATTTTGTCCAGGTATTTATTCTGCCTCAGTATTTTATCCCTAATAATTATTTGGGACGTGGATTTTGTCTTTCTGTACTTTGTCTGTACGTAATATTTTGTCTTGGTTGTATTATTCCCCCGAGTATTCAATCTCTTATAATAACGATCTGTAAACTCGATTTGTCCAGGATGTTTTTTTAACAGGCATGGAGCAGACACTCTTGTCTAGAGCGATCTCCAACAGAACCCTGACACACCCAGCGCAGGAGCAGCCTGGGGAGCAGCTGGGGGTTCGGTGCCTTGTTCAAGGGCACTTCAGCCATTCCTGCTAGTCCAGGGAACTGAACCGACGACCTTTTGGTCCCAAAAGGTTTTGTGTGTAGCGTTTAAATTTTCTGTTTTTGGTGTGAAAAAGCCGTTCAAATCAAAAGTATTGTGATTTTTTTTTTTATCATCATCAGTCGTAGAAGTTTTATTCTCCACATCAGTCAAGTCCAGTGTCCTGTAAGGGCCTCGTCTCTCTTCTCGACTGATTTAAAGCACACAAAGCAAGGAAGCCTGTTGAAAGACGTCTCACATTTTAATTCCATCCTGGTGCCCTGTGTCTGGTCGGAGTTTTATCGCACCGCTCCTGTGAAGGACGGCCCCATGAGGACAGTTGAGGGTTATACCTGTTAAAACTGTTAATATTATAGTCAGGCTGTCTGTTGTTGCCCAAATGAGGATGGGTTCCCTTTTGAGTCTGGTTCCTCTCGAGGTTTCTTCCTCATGTCGTCTGATGGAGTTTTTCCTTGCCACTGTCGCCACAGGCTTCATCATTGGGGATAGATTAGGGATAAAATTAGCTCATGTTTTAAGTCGTTCAAATTCTGTAAAGCTGCTTTGCGACAATGTTTATTGTTAAAAGCGCGATACAAATAAACTTGACTTGATTTGAATTCCAGTTAGAGACGAAGGGATAACAGCGACACAAACAACAACGAGACATCAATAAAGATAAACAGCGAGAGAGAGAGAGAGACACAGAGAGTGTAAAGCTGCCATCTGCTTGCGTGTCCTCATTCCCGCTCCAACGCCAACGGCCTGCTGCTTCCTGTCCTTTCAGCGCCGCTGTTCCACATCCACGAATGCAATCAATACCGCTGTTTTCAGCCCTGACCTGCTTGTGAAATGAGGCGTTCTCTGGGTTTGGCTGGAGGTTTAGATCACCTCGACCCCCTGCACAGCCTGTGTGTGTTCTGCGCGCTGCAGAGTGAACAGTCACGTTTCCTCATCAGGGCTCATCTGGACAACTCGCCACAGTTTAACCACAATCACAAATGATGGCTAAATTAATTCAATAATTTATTCGTAGATTAGACACTGTGATCTTGCCGATTATATCCCTGCGCTCGCTGGCAACGTTGAGTGGGAAAGAAAAGGATCTCTAAATGGAACAAGCGAGGGAGCATTTGTGAATAAAATCTTGCTCCCTGGCTGTCGTCTCCAATCCTCAAACAAGACGGCAGAACAGGACGACGCCAAACTCACAGCACAGCTCCAGATACTGTCATAGTGACGGAGAAACACAGACAAGACACGTGAAGACAGAAGAATAAAAATCCCTCAAAATGAGCTTCGGTTCACTCTGAAGGACGACTGCGTTTGTGATTTTCTGGTTGATGATGTAAGCGCAAGGGTGAAATTATCTCTAGATCTATCATAAGGGGATCTTCATCGTAAAGTCAGACACGGAGAGACACCCCTGCTGTCACGCAGTGCGTTCCAGAATTCAGCCGGGATCGTGTCGGAGTATTTCCACACACACACACGGCGAGTTCTGCTGCAGGAGGAAAATAAAGGGGTGCCAATACTTTGTGCAAAACAAAGGGCTGCAGTCAGTAATTGTAGAATAACAAACGAATGAGGAAAGAATGAATGTTTTTTTCCTCTCCCTCCCTCCCTCCCTCCCTCCCTCACACACCCTGACTAATGATAACAAATGGGACCAGATTGAATCAGTCCACTGATGCAGCAAACCTGTGTGTGTGTGTGTGTGTGTGTGTGTGTGTGTGTGTGTGTGTGTGTGTGTTCCGAGGTGTTTATGATTGAGCCCATGGTGTGCAGTGAGAAATCCCAGCATAGCTTTCATCCCTGAGCGAAAAAACAATAAAGCTGGAGAAATGACCATCAATAAACCAGCATTAGTCTCAGAATCTGCTGTGGAGAACAATTTACACACACACACACACACACACACACACACACACACACACACACTGCTGCCTTGAAGTTTATTCTATTTTAAAGAAAAGCGTGCTGTTTGTCAGGAGTGTGTAAATCACCACGCCCTGTTTCAGTGCTGCACGTCAGGAAGACGAGTCCGGTTTGGCTTTGTTCTGTGAAACTGGACCGGGTTTGTCATGTGACGGGAAATAAATATCATCAAGTTTTCAGTGCACCTTCAATTAAACGTAAACCGGATATAACTGGAAACAGACAATTCCAGACGGTTCCTCGGACCGACCGTCCAGTGCGCGTGGTGTGACGTTTCTTCGCAACTTTAGTCTGCTCTCTGATGCAAAACTATCGAAGAAAAATGAAATCATTGTAGTTTCATCTCATCTTACTCAATGTGTATAATGACTTTTGGAAGAGAAGGAAGAAGCAGAGATCGTTAATGTCTGATCTAATCCGAGAACCAAGCGAGTACGGAACATAGAAATCACACAGATATGTGCACTATTCCCTTGAGTCCACCAGGGGGCGAGCTATTGTTTTCAGTCGGGTTTCTTTGGTTTCTTTTGTTCACGATGTTACGGGAAAACAGCTGGATCAATCCTCATGAAACTTTCAGGATTGGTGAGTATTGGTCTCAAATAGAACCTCGAACATTTTGAGGGTCATCCGGTCAAGGTCAAGGATTTTCTGGCTACTGCTTCATACACTCGCATGCAAGAGTGTAACAATCACACAACGCGCATACGGATCACCAGAACAGCGAATCGTGATCTCGCGACATGATCTCGTGTTAGAATGAGTGTAACAATCACAAAACTTCCTCTGTGTCCCAAATCACTCCCTACTCACTACACAGTGGACTACACAGTCAGGTCAGCATTTTACAGTGCTGTCCGAATGTCCAGTGAGCATTACTGCAGCCTTCCTCGTGCACTCAAAGGATCCATCACGAAAAGTAGTGCAGCGGCAAAGAAGACGTTTTATCATTTAATCAATGAGCTCACTATACAGTCCTCTCTCCAGTAATTCCCTATATAATGAGCAGGGCGTAGTGAACGAGTGAGTGATTCTGTAACCAATCAGCACTTATCCTGATCGAGTTCCATTACCCGTTCTGTTTCTTGATAAACTTCAGAACTAGAAATGAAAGAACAGAAACCTCGTTATAACTTTGTACCGTAGTATCGGCATATCAGCAGATAAAAAGATCAACGAAATTCACCTCGTGGTTCGACTGAGTCGATATCAAGCAAGCGGTGTTTATTTATTTTAATAAAATGTGCCTTTTGATTATCACAGCTTTTGTTCGGTTCTTCTGAAAGGTCAATAAAAGTTGTTTGATTTGAGCTTTTTGGCAGATATTTAGAGTCTTTACACTCCACTTGTGAAACAAAATGTTCTCATTAGTATTAATTAATGCTTCTGAGACTACGTTCAGACTGCACCCTGAAACGACCCATATCCGATTTTTTTGCCCATATGCGACCTGTATCCGATTTGTTATTGACAATCTGAACGACACAGATCCGATTTTTTCACATGCGACCCAGGCCGCTTGGATATGTGGTCCTAAATCCGATGCATATCCGTTATTTTCACATGCGACTGCAGTCTGACCGGACAGGTCGCATTCATGCGACCTACACGTCATCAACAAGAGACAAACGTCACTATTCTGCGTTGGCTAATCCCGCCTCTTTGGTGGAAAACAACAACATTTGTACAGTTTTCAGAATTTAAATAGACTTTTATAGAATTGATCAAGCTAATGGTGGATTTGGTAGGGACCTGGATGTTGATCTGTTAGCCTGATTAAATAAAACAGTTTCTATAACTGATTTATAACTTAAACCATCCTGTATTACAAGATTATAAGATTGTTCTGGAAATTTCCAGTAATTTGACACCTTCGGTCTCATTAGTCTGCTGCCCACATTAATCAGATTATTGTGTGAGTTCCGCCGCCGCCACAAAAACCACATCGCCAGGTCTCGCCTCATCTCCATAGCAAACTGCACTGGTTGCAGAATTCAGCTGGCTATAAACAATCTAAATAAATATTTATAAAAATGTAGAAAAAGTTTATTAATATGACGAAATAAATATGTGCAAATTATTAAGCCTGAATTAAGAGTTTGGTAATACAGCGGCCGCATCCCAAATGACTGCCTACTGAAGCTCGAGTGCACTATATAGAGTTTAAAAATCCATTACTTCCTAGTAACATGTAGTGCACTTATATAGAAATTAGAGAGACATTTAGGAGTCAACCCTCGTTACCAGGCTACACGTTTTCATTTCAGTTCAGAAACAAAAACACACACGCGACCTCACACTTTAACACTAACCAGATAATTAAACAAACAAAAAACCATTAAACTTGAAGAGTGCGCTTAGTTTTTGTTTACGTATTAGGTAGATGTGCTTATTACGTGTCAATTTGCGCATGCGGGACACTTTTGGGTCGTTTTCCGTTCATATTGGAGATCGCATACAAGTCTCATATAATTGGTAATGTGAACGGCCTAACAAAAAAATCGGATTCACAACAAATCGGATATGGGTCGCTTCAGGTTGCAGTCTGAACGTAGTGAAAGACAATTCACAAGACTAAAGAAATGGCTTTCAGACATGTTTAAGCTTATTCCAGAGGGAAAGTGCGTTCCGCTGAGCTCTAGCGCCGGGCCATTTCCGGGAAATAAGAGTTTGGGTCGTGGCGACAGCGTGTGTGTGCCAGCCTCGGTTCGGAGGGTTCAGTTTCAAAAACTGTAAGAGGTAAGAGTAGAATAATATAAAGTACACACATTTCGTACATTTTACTTCTGTGATTTTTCAATTGTTCGGCTACTGCCTCACAGCAAATATACATGCTGTATTTACTGTATGGACACGGGATCAGAAAACTATTTTATTTATAAGCAGCAGCCACATGGACCCATAGGGGACGGATTTATTCACGATATCTTCCTTTATATTCATCATAAGTGCTACCGGGCGAGGTTTGTTTTGCCTGGAAACACTTGTTTTAATCTGAAATACAGCTACAACAGCTTCTCAGGTCTGTTTTGTACGAACGACTGTAAGAAAGTGCAGTCACATGAGCTGAAAGGTGACGTGTACCTGCCATGGTGGAGATGCCCAGGATCACTCCTATAGACAGCTCGATCTGCGTGCCCTGGAAACACACACACACACACACGACAGATTTCACATCATCATCAAACAGCGTGGAGAAATCTCCACAAACACACACTGGGATATAAACACGAATATTTTCCACCACTTCTATCATGTCGTACCAGGAATTAGAGCAAATATACGTGTGATGAAATATACGTTTGCAATTATTTCAAATATTTGTGAATTGGAAAAGTGACGAGATTTTATCGACGGGCATGTCCCCATTAATGCTCTTTTTTTTTTTTTTTTAAATGGACTATAAAAATGTGGATGTTAATTTTAAAAACATCTCAAAAGAAATGTATAAATTCATACACTAAGTTGTTAAAAGTGCAACACAAACATCCGTGACTCATCATCTCGTCTCTCGTAAATACTGGAGTTTTCTTTTTTAAATGATAAGTATTGTGCAGCTAAAAAAAAAATAAATAAAAAATACGCAAATAAAACAAATAAAAATAAACTTGATTGTTGCGATGGCAGGAATTTTTATTAAAGTTCTCAGTATTTTCGTCACCAGGGCAAATAAAATTATTAAAATTTCTCCGATTTTCTCTGCACTCACATGTGGAACGACGTCCTTCAGCGTGAAATTATGAAGCGCGTTTATATTTAGCCACACCTACAGAACTCCATAAAAGGCATCTCTGGGAACGAGAGAACCAAAAATATCCCGAGAAATATTCCAGTAACGCAGCTCAGCCACTGCAGCAGCGCCACAGACACACACTCACACCGAACGCCTTTTTTACTTTTGTCCTCATTGAACGACGAATCTTATTTGTTTTAATTCCTGGATTTGTTGAGTAAATGGGCGGGTAATTGAAATCAATTAGTGATTTAAACTTGACAGTGTAACCTGGATGTAAACTCATCGATGTGAACATTTGTTCCAGATAACTGAATTTTTATGAACATTCAACAGTTTATAAATAATTATTTCCTCATTCCAGCCCACTGATTTGATGAAGCCACGCCCCTACTGTTCAATAACGAGACTGAATCTTACTGCAGCGATCATAATGGCGTTGTCCAGGAAGCCGAAGCCAATGAAGGGAATGGCGTTATGAAGCAGAACTGGAAAAAAGGTGAAGAACAAAGCAGATTACGAGAGATAATAATGCAAAACCAGCTGACAACACAACTTTAAATCTTCTGGATAAAACACACAATCGTCAAAGGGCGAAGGGAACTGGGCTAAGAACCTGAGACACGAGATATTAAATCTGGACACGTCACAGGAGCGTTTCCTTTTAAACTAAACCCCGAGGCTGCACTGATCGCTGCACGCCTCAACATTCTCTCCAAACAACACGACTTCTAAAGAGCCTTCGCACAGTCATAATCATCATCATCATCATCATCATAACACAGAAGAAAACAAACACTTTCCTTCTTCCTGACCTCATTAAGGATGTTGAGCATCATAACGAGGGCCGTCCTGGAGAGAACAATCCAGCAGATAAAGTGACGAAAAGCATCACATTAAGCGATTTAAGATTCCATATTCTCCTCAACATCGTCTCAGAACGACAAAGAAGCTTTGTGCTGTGAGGTAATGACACAAAACCAAAAACGTCTTGGGTTTTTTTAGCCGCGAACGCGATAAGGAAGGAGTGGACAGGCGAGCGGATAAAGCGGTCACTCTGGGATTTCACTGAAAACTTTCAGGCTCTGCGTCAATTTAATTTAAATTATGCAAATGTGTCCACTTTTTAATACTTCCTGTGAATGAGAACGAAGCGTCGAGCCGTGATACAAAATCAACAATGCAGTTTTGGTTGAACTGAGGCTTTATTCTGGGACGTTAAGGTTGAAGAAAGTATAATTAGATCTAATGAGACGGATATTAGAGCTGGGAAATATGATTATTATACGATAATGAAACGGTCACTTTTTCTTTAATTATCTCAGCTGCTGCAGTTCTTCAGATTCTTTAAATTCAGAAGATTGAAACCCCTGATCACTCCAACCGGAGAAGGTCTGAGCTCCAGGACTTCAGTGCTCAAATTACTGACCTGCTTCGCATTAATTAACTCAGTCAATTCATTAATCGAGGATCGTCCCTGAACGCCGATGCGCTGTTCGTGTTGTTTGCTGTAAATGTTACGTCCTGTATAAATCACTGCTCTGTAAAAACTCTCGAGGAGACTCATTATGGTTAAACACACTGAGGACCTCGACGAGCGAGCGTGTACAGCGATAAAGAAAGCTCTCTCCAAGTGGAAGCAGCCAAGAGAAATAAAGGAGGTCATAAATTCTCCGTCATGGTCTTTGAAGCTGCTGACGTGAGCAGGAGGAACCGAAGGAAGGAAGGAAGGAAGGAGATGTCGGATGATAATGAAACAGGGGTGCGTTTGTTCGAAATTCAGCTCGATTTGTCTATTCAACACCACTCAGCCACGTTCCCCGATAGGAAAATGACTCGGCTCAGGGAAACGTGGGGAATTTATCGAGACGTGTCTGTAGGAAAGTTTTTATTCGATTATTTAAACCTCAGGCAACACAGAGACTGAGCGCTGAACACCCAAACAGACAATTCAGTGAAGGAGAAGGATTTAAAATGGACTCTTTCTTTCCTTTCTCACATGCAGACACTTCGGTACACACCGTATCTCAGCTGAGCGGCGGTGGGAGGAGCCATTTCCAATTGCTCTGCAAAGAACAGAAAAAAAAAGATCCAGTTACCTCCTGTGACATAAATCACACTGCAAGGACATCACGAGGAAGGTCATATTGGACCTGTCTCTCTCTCTCTCTCTCTCTCTCACACACACACACACACACACAAGCGACAGTTGAGCTTGCAGCAACATACAACAATGGATTTCCTTCAATTACTACTGCAAAATTAAAACAAATATAATTATCCAAAGCAAATACACATCACGGTGGTGTAGTGGTTAGCGCTGTCGCCTCACAGCAAGAAGGTCCGGGTTCGAGCCCCGTGGTCGGCGAGGGCCTTTCTGTGTGGAGTTTGCATGTTCTCCCCGTGTCCGCGTGGGTTTCCTCCGGGTGCTCCGGTTTCCCCCACAGTCCAAAGACATGCAGGTTAGGTTAACTGGTGACTCTAAATTGAGCGTAGGTGTGAATGTGAGTGTGAATGGTTGTCTGTGTCTATGTGCAGCCCTGTGATGACCTGGCGACTTGTCCAGGGTGAACCCCGCCTTTCGCCCGTAGTCAGCTGGGATAGGATCCAGCTCGCCTGCGACCCTGTAGAACAGGATAAAGCGGCTACAGATAATGAGATGAGATGAAATACACATTACTGATATTTCACATCCCACATCCTGAATTTTCATTTTCTTTAAACGTAAATCATATCCATGATTATCGAGTTTGCTCAAACTGTTATAACTTGATCATTCGAGACACTTTTACAATTTTGCGTCTCAAAAATCCAGTTCAAAGGTCAGCTCACCAGTTCAGAATACAAAATACACACAATATTTCGAAGTGGGAGAGTTTATTTGCAAAGTCCAAGTGATGTGTAATTTATACACCTTTCTCAAATATCAAGGAAGTTTCACGTTACAGAAAACCATGTATCCAAGCCTTCGAGCCCTCAAGGTCAGGACAAGCCAAGAGTTACATTACATGGCATTTAGCAGACGTTCTTATCCACGAGTGCAAGAGTCCGGTACATGAAGTGCTGAACTTCTCGACAAGAAAGTTCTAGTGCCAACTGACCAACTGACAGCAATACCGAGTGTAATATTCTGCTGAAATACCAAGACTCAAACAGCCAAGGAAACAAACCAGCCATATAAAGTACAACTAAATAGAACTCAAAACGGCGAACCCCCGGCGAGACCGAATACAGCCTGGGTTGGTCAAGACGCAGTGACACAGTGGGCAGGGAGGAAGGCGAGAGGTGCAGCCTGAAGAGGAGAGTCTTCAGTCTGTGCTTGAAGGTGGTCAGAAAGTTGGCAGTTCTGTCCTCAATGGGAAGGTCATTCCACCAATGAGGACCAGGACACAGCAGTCTTGAGCGGGCTGGGCAGGAGGAGAGAGGGGGAGGGGCCAGGTGACCAGCAGTTGTGGAGTTAAAGCAGATATGCAGAGCCATGGCCTCACTTTTTGTTAATAAATGCCTTGAGAACTCAAGAATGGCACAGGAATAGTTTTAAGTGTTAACAATAAATCTAATATAGTAATTTTTACGATTAAAGTGATTTATATAGGTAGCGGTCTGAGTGAACGACCTTGACGTCCGTAAAGTCACAGCAGGAAGTCTATCGGTCTCATCGCCATTTCCGCTATACTAAAACACAGAGCTGACTGCAACGCCGATCCTCCATTGTGAGCTAATTTATCGCTATGCCACGTAGATGTGTTGCTGGCCGGTGCAGCAACACGACAGAAGGTGGATTTACGTTGCATTCACGGCCCGAGAAATTTTCAAACTGCAAAGATTTGGACGCGTTTTGCGAGAAGTTCACGGGCACATTGGGCGCCTATGAAGTGGTCTCTCCTCTGCTCTGCACATTTTACTGAAGACTCGTACGAGACCTCTGATCTGTTGAGGAGTGTTGGCTAGAAGCCCGGATTGAAAGAGGGTGCAGTACCAACAATTAAAGGAACAGAAAACTACAGGAAAAGGAAAGTGAGTTCAAGGTTGTTGCTAAAACCGGTGACGTCCCGTCCTGGGTTTTAGTAATTGCCTGAGCCGAGCAGTAATGGCGGAGTACTCAGTATGGAGAAAATGGAGAATACCGTTTTCAGCCATCTGGTTTCTAAACTGGATATGCTCACCTCAGCAGCAATATCTCGCCCTTACGTGGAAGAAGCGAATGAACGGAGAACTGAATGAACAACTCAAAGTCAGATTGTTTCAAAACAATCTGCCACAAGATCGGCCTTCCAGAAGCGAGAACACAGACGGGTAAGCTCCGACTCTCATTTGGATACAAAACAACAAAAACATCAACACACGTTGTTTTCCTGCATTTAGATTAATCCATGTAACTTGTATTGTGTGTTTAAGTTAGCGGTATAAGATTATTTAATTTGCTTCAGAATGTGATTGTCTCAGTTCATCTGATTATTTAATGAGCCTTTTACGTTTTATCAGTGAAAATGCATGCATGTACATGTATGTTGCATAAGTTATAGCACCCATCCCGTTTTAATGAGAGTCAACCCACAATCAGTGACGTCAAATCAGTCTTAGTTGAGCAAGTCGGTAACGCTATTTCTTACTTTCACCATAAATTTTTATTTATATGACTTTGGTCTATAGCTGTAAAAGGCCTCGGCTTTAAAACCGGTTCCCGCTGTGGCGTCACGCACTCAGGGCTGGCTGGCTCAGTGGGGCAGCGCCAATCACAACTTTACGGTCAATTTTAACTTTCAAATTTTTTTTTTTTTTAAATTCCCATTTATGCAGCATACAAGAGTCAAGGATGGAGATACTATCCACTCAGAAATGTATTTAAAAATAAAGGCTCTGTGTATTTGCTTTAAAGCCTTAAAGTCTGGTGTTAATTACAAATTAGGAGCTTTAAATGACTGAGATTTACCAAGAGACAGAATCAGAAAGACTGGGACGAGCCAAGAGTCAGAGCCTTCAATAATGGGATTAACAACAAATTAGAGCCTTACTGAGTCAGATATACTCAGAGTCAGAGCCTTAAAATTGGAACTAACTAAGATTTAGAGCTGTAAATATTGAGACGAAGCAAAAATTACAACCAATCAAGACCAAGACGACCCACATGTCAGAGCCAGAAAGATTTGGATGAACTGAGAGTCAGAGCCTTAAATACTGGCGTTAACTACAAATTAGAGCTTTAACAACTGGGATTTACCAGGAGTTCGAGTCTTCAAGACTGGGAAAAGCCAAGAATCAGGGCCCTAAATACTGGGATTAACAACAAATTAGAGCCCTGGGATTTAGAGCCGTACATCTTGAGACTAAGGTGGGGTTTACATTAGACCGTATCAGCGGATCATCAGATTAACATTTTTAAAACGATTCGCGTGCACACAGCAACGCCAATACACGGATACGCTCGGCTCCGCAGGCATCCTGCGCTCCAAATCACTCCGCCCTGAACAGCGAGTGCCCTCTGGAGGGTGCGCACTCCGGCCCTGCGCAGCTCACAGAGCGCGCGAGTGAAGTGCACGAGCAGTGATTCGGGACTGAGCCGCTGTGTGTGTGATCCCAGTGCATATCGGGCATGCGCGTCACTTACCACTTGCAAGTGGAAGGATGGCAAGCCTAAAGACAATCATAACTACACAATGGGCAGTATTTGCATCAGTATTTGCATCAGTATTTTCATATTTTTATACTCTTTAATGAAAGGTGATATAAGGCGGAAGTCCACGCCGTTTTTCAGCAGTCGTGTCACATGACCAACGCCAGCGAATCAGGAAGGTGGATGTCACAGTGACGTTGTCCAATGACGACGCCAGCTAGAGCTTAGCACAGCGTATCCGCGTATTCTGAATGTTTACACAGCACCGGACCAGACACGATCTGGATTGAATACATGGACCCTGGCGGATTCCCGTTTCCAGGCGTTTTAATGTAAACGGACAGTGCATCCGCGAAGAAAATGAGACAGATACGGTCTAATGTAAACTTGGCCAAAGCAAAAATTAAAACCTTCAAGAGTGAGATGACCCACATGTCAAAACCAGAAAGATTTGGATGAACCAAGAACCAGGGCCTTAAACACAACAAGCCAGGACAACTTTCTACTGTCGGGGTTCGAGTAGAGCAAAAAAATCCAAAAGTTCTTCTGTGAACGCTGTATGAGAGGCAGATGCATCTAAAAAAGGACGACTAAGAATAGGCATACTGCTCATGTTTTAATTATATCATGAGTCATCATCATCATCAACGTAGCCTCAGATGAGCGATATGCCTGGTGGCCCAATCATCACGATTGTTGATGCACGATGTGAGTTCAGAGAGACTCTGAGCCCCAGTGTCCCTCATTCGCATGTCTTCAAAGGTGGCTGGAGGGCGGCCCCTCCTCAGATGACCACGGGTTGGGCGCCACAGTACCAACTGACTTGCGGGAAAGTCAGGGTGTTGGTCAGCAATGACCAGCAAGGCCAAGCCTCCCGTAGCCAATCTTGTCTGAGATACATGGGATGTCACCGTACAGCTCCGGATTGGTGATATGGTCTCTCCAGCTGATGTGAAGTACCCTACGGAACATGCACGTGTAGGTGCCATTTAAGGATTTCTCCAACGCAGTTGTGAGGGTCCAGCCCTCGCAACCATAAAGCAAAACAGATTCAACAGTCGCTGAGAAGAAACGAAGCTTTAGCCGTCTAGATAGATTTGATCACCAAACATCAGCCATGCTATTGAGTGCTTTCCAAGCTAAGCCTTTCTGGACCTTAATGTCCGTCTCAGACGAGTTTAGCCACGAGCCAAGGGACTTGAAATCAGAAACCTCACGTCATGGGTAATTATTCTGTTTAATTATTAACAAGCAATTACATCTGCTTTTCATTAAATCAGAACAATTCAGATTTCAGAAAAGACCAAAACAGATTGTTCAGTGGATTCTGTCATTTCTCAGCATTCTAACACTTCGAGGTGACACCATTCACTCTGACATCACTGATGGATTCCATTTCAAACGGATGATCACACAGTGATGATTGGGTTTTTTCCCCTGGAGGCCATCCATCAACAGATTCCTCGCAGGACACACATTCTTCTTCAAATGCCAAATGCTCATGTTTAATGCTCGCGACTTCAGCGAAGAGCTTTTTAAAGCTTCTCGTTTCCATTCAGATTCAGAATCAGGCAGACGGTAAACTGTCAACCAATTTCAGTCTTCCGCAGACAATCAAAACACTTTCAGGAACTGGGAACGCACTCTTGAAATGAACTCAAGATTTTGCGCCGGCGCTGAAACAACGAGCTGTCAAACCTAAACCTATGAAGCTCATTAAAGCTCCTCACTGTGAGCACTCAGAACTTGTTTCAAAAACAGGCTGCATGTCAAAGCACACGTTGCAAACCTGTGATTTACTGAGTGGAAGAACCAACGAGATCTCACCACTTCGTCGGCTTGTGCGGGAGAACAATTTAATTGTCTTGACGCTGCCACAACATCCAGTGATGTTTACACAGATTATTTCACCAAACATGTCAATCTTTACACATTTTCCAGAAGAACCTCGACATCAGAGTTCGCTCAGACAAGCCATCAACCAAAAATACCCCAAAGACAATCTTGAGCTGATAGACGCATGAATCCAGGATGATCTGTCCAAGTGTCTCGAACGCTCCGATATTAACCGACACCACATTGAAGCTCTGCCCCCTTCCCTCCATCTCACATGGTCTCAACTGGTTTCAGACCGATGCCTACAAACTCCATTGTTCTCCATACAGCTGTAGCCTTTGAGACGCACTTGGGGTTCATCCTCCAGAGTTTCCTCAGAAGAAGGAAAAGGAGCTCTGCTGCTTGGTTCTTCCGAGTGAGTTCTACAATCCTGCTTCCACACTCGTACTGTTTGTTGAATCTCTCCAGACAGACGGGGTCTGGACAACGTTGTACGCCGGTTATTTATAGCCCTGTTTATCAATATTTTTGTCACACATGTAAATGAGGAACACTGCTGCTCAGACCTGCAAGAGATCTGAGAATCCTTGGCAGCGTTTGCGAACAGGACTGTTTGTAATCTCGGTGCCGTCAAGCTCCTGTCCACAAAGCTGGCTCCATTTCAGCCTTGGCTTCTCTCCATGAGCTCCACCCTCCTGGCTCCGTCGCCACTTTCTCTCACTCTCCATAGATAGATCTGCTTCGGTCCTAAAAGTTATCAGATATTTCTCATCCTCAGACACCTTTTGGACACTTTTCTGTCCACAACCTGCAGGATCTGATGAGCCTTGTGTATGTCTACGGACTGGTTTCCAGCATGAAACCAGTCCGTAGTCCGTGGTCTACATGTTGATCCTGGGATTGAGATGCTGGCCTCTTCTGCCCCTCGGACCTGCTTGATCCATCCTGGTGCCCTGTGTCTGGTCGGAGTTTTATTGCACTGCTCCTGTGAAGGACGGCCCCATGAGGACAGTTGAGGGTTATACCTGTTAAAACTGTTAATATTATAGTCAGGCTGTCTGTTGTTGCCCAAATGAGGATGGGTTCCCTTTTGAGTCTGGTTCCTCTCGAGGTTTCTCCCTCATGTTGTCTGAGGGAGTTTTTCCTTGCCACCGTCGCCACAGGCTTCATCATTGGGGATAGATTAGGGATAAAATTAGCTCATGTTTTAAGTCGTTCAAATTCTGTAAAGCTGCTTTGCGACAATGTTTATTGTTAAAAGAGCTATACAAATAAACTTGATTTGATTTGATTTGAAAACTAACTGAGCTTTTTCGTAACGCGATACAGTCTTTGGACGAAAGAAAGTTGGACAAATACTGTCCAGAAAAGCTATTAACAAAGAACCTATGCTGAGAAAATGAAATGAGAAGATTTTACTGAAACGCAGTGGGAAAGGTCAGGCAAATTGCCTCTCTGTGTGAAAGTAGGTGCTTCATGGAGACACTGATTGATTACCACAACAGACCAGAATCTGTACTGAAGCCTCAGGTCTGGTTTGCGAGGCGAACATCTGATTAGACAAGCTTCAGTAGTCCTACCTTGACCTCCTTTTATCATATTTCTCCCAAGCCTTCACCAGTCTCCTCAGACCCTCAAAGCAGATAACATGCTGAATCAGACCTAACTCCCTGACCTATCCCCGACTGCCCAGCTCTCCACTTTCTTTTTGGAAACACAAATCAACATCAATATCGACATCACAGCTCAAGAAGCCAGACACTCAGGATACGACTTGAACGCAGAGTCATAAGACTCGTAGAGATGCCGTGTGTTTTCATGCTAAAAATCTCAAAAGCACGGTTTCACCACCCCCAGCATTCTGGGTAACTCTGCTCACCTCTCACAGACAGGAAGTGCTGGGGGATCTGAGCCATTACTGCGAGATAACCAATAATGATTTGAAGCATCTGATCAGCCGCGATGCCACATTCCCGAGTCGCTTTCAGACAAACATGATGAGTCATTCCTCATGACCACTTCCTCACTCTCCTGGCTCACTAAAACCAGGCATCAATCAAAGGCATAATCTCGACTTTCAATAACACACATGATCTCCTCTCGGAGAGGTGCCTCTGAAGTGAGCGTGTCTGAAATGGAATGAAAATGCTGTAGTCATTTATTCACAGCAGACCTGAATCAAAACCGCTGTCATTTAAAACCAGACGATTCCGCAGTACTCCTGAAGGAAAGATGCAAATGAGGGAGGGGTTGGAAGAACAGGTCGATCAAAACAACATTTTACAGCATCCACATCGAGCATCACACTTTATATACAATTTAGCTGGACAAATCTGTTTCAGGGCGGCACGGTGGTGTAGTGGTTAGCGCTGTCGCCTCACAGCAAGAAGGTCCTGGGTTCGAGCCCCGTGACCGGCGAGGGCCTTTCTGTGCGGAGTTTGCATGTTCTCCCCGTGTCCGCGTGGGTTTCCTCCGGGTGCTCCGGTTTCCCCCACAGTCCAAAGACATGCAGGTTAGGTTAACTGGTGACTCTAAATTGACCGTAGGTGCGAATGGTTGTGTGTCTCTATGTGCCAGCCCTGTGATGATCTGGTGACTTGTCCAGGGTATATCCCGCCTCTCACTCAGCTGGGATAGGCTCCAGCTTGCCTGCGACCCTGTACAGGATAAGCGCTTATGGATGATGGATGGATGTCTGTTTCACGTGTCTCAAGAGCGTGATCAGAAATTAATCACCATCTTCTGACCAATCAGAATCCAGAACAACAAGACAGTACATTTTCCACCAAATGTCCATCATCTTGTTCCAGAACTGATCAAGAAGCCTGACACTGTTTCAGGGTTCTTGTCTGAACCCTGATGGTGTTCTAATCAACCTGGGCAGAGGACATACTCAAGAACCCTCAAGCACCTTAAATTGATCCTGAACTACACATGGATTACCTTATTTGGGGAATTTGCACTTCACTTGGCCATTAAGAGGCGAACAAAGCTTGAGACGAAGCCACAAGCTGAACTACCCGAGGAGATCAATTTCACTCTTCAAATCAATACGGTGCAGAAATCCGCCCACTTCCACCACTAATGCTTTTCAGACTCCACAAGAAGCTTCGTGAAGACTAGACTAGACTCTAAATCAGCTTAACTTCATCACACTGCACTCACTGTACACGTCTCTCAACAATGACCAGGAGCTGAAACGTAGCCTGGATTCTGATTGGTTGAAAATAAAAGGATGCTACACTCAGGTTAAAAAAAAACCCTGCTTATTGATGTGAAGTTTTCTGTAAGGCGACATTTATTTCACATTTCTGGAAGGAGTCTGCAGTGTCAGAGGCGACGTTGGAACCTGAACTTTTCCGAGATCTTCAGGACAGAGGAGTTTACGATTGGCAGTTTCTCTGGAACAAAAGACAAGCTGTGGTGGGGTTTTTTTTTTGGCTTGTTTATAGCTGCTAAAACACAAGTAATAACAGCAAACACCTTATTTTGCTGAAGTTCCATAACATTACAGGAAACTATAAAAGTAAAAAACGTGATGTCACTGTTGAACAAATAAAAATTGTTGCAGTAAAAGAGGAATAAAATGCTTCGGGACGTCCTGTTCGAGGAAACTTTGAGGTTGTAACTCTAACTCTGCGTCGCCTCACGTCAGGAATCTGGTCAGAGATCCGGAGTCTATCCTGAGAGCACGGTGTGTGAGGTGGGAATACACCCTCGCTGGATGGGACATTTGTACACCGCAGATGATCCGGATTCCCACTTGAAAATTAACCTTCTCAATAAAGCCAAGGCAGAACTGCAGCTTGGAGTCGAGCATCACCAGAAGAATTTATGTTGCTCTGTGACGAGAAAAAGAACCAGATGATTTCCAGGAAGGCAGACGGTGCCTTGTTCAACAGATTCCATGCATCCGTTGTGTTTCGAGATGATTTTACTCTTCACTTTCAAAACCAGACCACAGGGATGCCACACGGTCCATATTTTGCCCTCTGGAGCTGCTCATCACACCTGTCCAGATTTTCTGTGAAGTTTTAACTCCAGGGTAAAGGATGAGAGCGAGGACATCAAGTGAGATGTTCAGCTGAAGAGACACGAGTGGGAACATTTGATTCGACGAAAAGGAAACACTTGTTTACGAAAATCAATAAGATTTGCATTTAAATTAGTCTGTTGCTTCGGTTTTGTTTCAAGGTGCCTGATCAATCTCCAATTAAAACAGCTCATTTTGGTCCGAGAGAATTTTCATCTGAATAACAAACCAAGAAAACAAAAGCAGACCCCGGAGGTTTTTCTTAATTGATTTTAACTACTCTTTTCCCCCTTTGGTCCGTCTCCCCGGTTTGATCATTATGTTCGGATGGAGAAGGCATTTCCTGAAATTAATAACTAACTGAATCCAATATCAAAAATTTTCCCTCCAGCTGTACTTGGAATTATAATTATTATGCAAATGGTGTGACGCCAACAATCATTTTACACATCATTTCCGTTCGTCTGAACCGTAGAAATTCAGTCATTAGAGGAGTTACATCAACAAACTGACAAACTGCAGGAACACAATCTGTACAAATGATTCATTTAAATCTCCGTATAATCTGATCTGACTCTCGCTGCTGTCGACCGAGAAAACACAGACAGCAAAGGGGGGGAAAAAAATGATTCAGCTCCAGACTCGAGGATATACATCACCCTCAGACGTGTCCAGTAACCCAGCTCGCAGGATAACACACAGGACTGAATGCGGGAAACAACAGCACTAAGGCCCGGTCCCACAATACTGATAACTATATCTACAACTATAACTATAAATAAATGGGTCCCCTGCAGTTTCTGGGGTCGGTGCTCACACCAGACCGATAACCATCCCGATAGCCCAAGCCTGGGTTGACCGGGACCGGTGAGATTGCTTCTGGACCCGATCCGATTAAACATCTGACCAATCAGGTAATTGTTTACATGTGACGCTGTCTGAATACACGCCATTTTCCCCGGGCGTCTTTCTACATCCTTGTCCAAGACGGTGGGATTTTCCCAGCTTCTCTCTGTGCTGCAGGATTTCATGCACCCAGATTCTCCGTTTCTTCTTCTTTCGGCTTTGCCTTCTGTGCAAAATGAGCATCGAAAGCAGCTCTTCCTCGCCGTCACTGTCAGCCATTGTGTGCTGCGGAGTGCACTGGGTGCGCACACAAACAGCATACAAGTGCTACATTTTCCCGCGAAAACCAACAATCGATAGTCAGGATGATAGTTCTGGTGTGACTGCTCCAGACTGGAACTAAATTCAGGCATAGTTATCGGCGTTGTGGGATCGGGCTATGATGGGTAGAAGGGTGCCGCTTCCCAGAAATCTGATCGAGGACTCAAGCTCAGCACATTAGACTTGGTCTTGATTGAAAAAACAAAAAACTGGATCTACCCAGGTCCAGCAATAAAACACTTGGTGTTGCGCTGTTATAGGAAATTCATCAGCGCCAGGGTAGTGTAGTGCAACCTGGGGATAAGTCGAGCGACTGCTACCACCCCAAAACTGAATAATTTCCTCGAACACAACTCTAAGCTTTATTCTGCTTATATCACAGCAATTTTACAGTGATTACATCAGATTTTCAATCCACTGACACAGTTACCGGCGCGGTGGTGTAGTGGTTAGCGCTGTCACCTCACAGCAAGAAGGTCCTGGGTTCGAGCCCCGTGGCCGGCGAGGGCCTTTCTGTGTGGAGTTTGCATGTTCTCCCCGTGTCCGCGTGGGTTTCCTCCGGGTGCTCCGGTTTCCCCCACAGTCCAAAGACATGCAGGTTAGGTTAACTGGTGACTCTAAATTGAGCGTAGGTGTGAATGTGAGTGTGAATGGTTGTCTGTGTCTATGTGTCAGCCCTGTGATGACCTGGCGACTTGTCCAGGGTGAACCCCGCCTTTCGCCCGTAGTCAGCTGGGATAGGCTCCAGCTCGCCTGCGACCCTGTAGAAGGATAAAGCGGCTACAGATAATGGATGGAAGGAAGTTTTCACTCAATGTTCAAACAGCTATAAATAGCCGTTCCGTCACTGAATCAAATTCAACACCCTGAACGAATCAGTCCGTTTTTGTCGACCATAATGACAAAATGCTGCGAATATCATGCACAGTCAGCAAGTGGAAAACAATTCCACTTCAGTTCATAAGAAATGAGAAAAATGTAAACTTTTCTATCTTTCGTAAAAGAAAACTAAAGGCAAAGAACAATCCTTTACACTGAAACTCATCCTCTTCGAACGCGAAGCCCTGGATGCGGTGACGTGTTGGTGTTGTGATCTGATCATACTGTCAATTTATCACCGTTACGACGTTTCACACAATAACTTCATACTTCAGAGCTTCAAACTCATCAGCACCATCGTTAGAAGATCAAATCAGTCAGCTCGCTTTATTTCCTCCATTTCCATTTCCGTGTGCTCTCAACCGACTCTTTCAAATGCGATTTTAACTGCAGATCATTTATAAAAGACCTCGAATGCTGGGGTTCAATCTCACACTGAACCATAAAAGCAAATGAGAGGTTTTTTTTTGGGGCTTTTTTCACCTTTATTTGATAGGACAGTGTAGAGACAGGAAATGAGCTGGAGAGAGATCGGGAAATGACTTCGGGTCAGAATCGAACCCGGGTCCCCGGATTTATGGCATGGCGTCTTAGTCGACTGAGCCACAGCGCCCCCGAGCAAATGAGAGTTTAAAAAGTGTTTATTTAGATAAGTGCTTTGCTCAGAGATGTTCCATTTGTCCTCCCGAAACATTATGACCTCGGGAAGCAAATGAGGTACGAGTGACAAAGTTTGTTGTGTTCATGCCTTTGTGTGGATCACGTGCGGATGACTTGAACAGGCTCCTAGAAATTCTGCACGATTTTTTACCTTTTAAGAGGTGATTTCTGCACCAGAGACCAGAAGGTTGCGAGTTGTGAAATGCCACTAGGTCTACGATTGTACAATTATGGATGGGACGGCTCGCTGAAAAATCACTTCCTGTTGTCGTCCAAATTCTTGAGACTTTCAAATATGGTGACAAAACGCTTTTTTTTTTAACAGATACAGTCACAGGTTGGAAAAGTGAGTCCAAAGAAAAGCAAGTTTATACTTAAAGTACATGCAAAAAAGGACCGCTCCTAAGATCCAGACTTGAGGAATCCCACTGGGAATTATGAAACCGGTTGGGCATGTGCAGTGTCAAATCATAAACTCTCTTTTTGTTCAAGTCGGCAGTTGTTGGATATGTGAACTGACAAACAGCAGACAACTCTCTTGAGAAAGGTAAAAGTCTTGCCCCTGAGATGACCCAACCCCTGGCTGCATTGGCATTATATTTATGAATGCTTGCAGTGCATTATTTTTGGTACCATGTATGCACTGTTTGGTTTTTGGGCCATGTGTGTCCTCATTTTTTTTTTTTTATTCAAGAATTTGCCTGTTGGTGCATCCGTACTTGAACTTGATATCTGGATTAGATTCTGATTTCAGTCCATCAATGAGCAAATCTTGAACGTTATTAGATTGTGTCTCTTGGATGGCGCCCACAGTACAGTGCAAGTGCTGACACGACCCTGATGAAAAAGGATCCGATTACTGAGAAAGTCCATAATAAACCCGAGCAGTTAAACGTTATCCAGTTGTGATTACTCAACATTATTTTTTCAGCTCATCACGCACCAGTGGCCATGAGAGGCTCAGGAAAGGTTTTCCATGATGGTCTCACATTCAATACCATGCAATGGAAATTCAGTGAAATAGTTCACTTGGCACAGAGAATGCACATGGGGACACATTTCACCACGTCGACACACTGGGCAAGCAGGAATACCCGAGATGAACAGAAAATACGGGGGCCGTATTCATCCCTCAAGACTACGCCAACGCCCAGGAGGATGTCCAGGAAAGGGAATGAGGTCATAACAGCCAGACTGATTCAATCTTGTGCCAAATTGCATAGGGAACTCTGGCAAACCAGCTCCCTTTAGAAAAGTTCATAAAAGGAACCTGTGTGTCTGGTCACTGTCACTACTCCACAATCTCACATGGCACTCAAGAGGATTGAGAGCTCACTCCTCCTGGGATCATGGAAAAAAACAGCTGTAGAGGTCAACATCTATTTGCAAACCGAGGTTCTGAATGGTTCCTGAATTCTTAACAGTGCAACGAAGTTCACCAAGTGCAAGTCCGAGACTGTAGGTTCTGCAGGTGCAAACAACCTCAGAACACTGAACCTACAGAAAGCAGCAGAGAAAAAGCCAACGAGAAAAACATCTGGCCTCATGGGATGTACGATCAGAGGAACAGCAGATGGATTTTAGGATAGGATCAGTGTGTATTTATGAAGAACTAATCAATCAATCAATCAGGTCTGATCCAGTTCCTCTGCTGGATTAAGGTTCACCTTCATCCCTTTGCTTGACGGACATCTTCCTTTGCCATGAAAGTGCCCTGACAAGCTGTTCCAAAACTCCAAAACAAACCAGAAGGTTACAAGTTCAAATCGCACAGCTGCCAGAAACATGGCTGGACCCTTGTGCAAGGCCCTCAAGTCGGGATGGGATGATACTATGATTACAGCCTCCTAATAAAAAAAAAAAAAAGATGACTAGCTGGTTGGAATTGGTGACTTTTCGGTTTTGATCATGCTGCTTTTGAACATGCTGACATACGTTTTTCGTGGAAGATACTCCATCCATTATCTATAGCCGCTTATCCTGTGCAGGGTTGTGGGCGCAGCTGGAGCTTATCCCAGCTGACTATGGGCGAGAGGCAAGTACACCCTGGAGTAGGTGCAATAGGCTTATCGAATCAGTCTCATAACTTCATTAATCATTAATTCAAGTGTCTAATAGTTTATAGTCAACCATTAAAATCAATGGAACCACTTAGTGATGTTGCTATAGTTTAGTGAGCATTATAGCTCTAATGTAATATGTTTACTCTAGATCTATAAAATTCATATAACAGCCAAATGGGCAGAGGCAATTAGAGTCCTTGTTAGCAGAGGTTGGCACTCAGTGAATGTTGTAGCAATAAACAGGACACAGTTTATTCCAAAGATACCATTTATTGAAATAGCTGACATGAATTAGCAAACTAATACTGATCAGATATAGCAACAATAGCAGCCAAGGAATAATTAATTAAATATAAATGGTGATACAAAAGTGTTTATCCTGTAATGATGATGCTGGAATTTTAATTTCCCTGAGGGAACCCTCCCAAAGGGATCAATAACGTTCTATCTAATCGAATCTAATAATCAGTAGTGTATAAAGCAATAGTCAGTCGTAAGTAGAATAAAAATCAGCAGTGAATATGATGATAACTAAGGTACTAATGGTGATCAGAAGTAATGGGCTATATGGCAAGTGTTACAGTGGAGGGAACAAATGAGTGTAGGGGCAGGTAAATGTTAAAATGTGAGAGGGAAATCATGTGTTTGTTTGTTTGTCTGTTGCCCCTTTTCCACCAAAGCAGTTCCAGGGCTGGTTCGGGGCCAGTGCTTAGTTTGGAACCGGGTTTTCTGTTTCCACTGACAAAGAACTGGCTCTGGGCCAGAAAAACCGGTTCCAGGCTAGCACCAACTCTCTGCTGGGCCAGAGGAAAGAACCGCTTACGTCAGCGGGGGGGCAGAGTTGTTAAGACCGACAACAATAACAAGACCGCGAAAGATCGCCATTTTTAAGCGACGAGAAGCAGCAGCTGTACAAACGCAAAGTCATCCACTATTATTATTATTGTTGTTGCTGCTGCTTCTTCCGTGTTGTTTTTGCTTCGATATTCGCGCCAAGGTTTATGCAAACGTAGCGACGTAACTGACGTATGCAGCGACGTAATGACGTGCCTTCCCTTAGCACCGCGAGCTATGGAAAAGCAAACTGGTTCTCAGCTGGCTCACAAGTTGAACGAGTTGTGAACCAGCACCAGCACTGGCCCCGAACCAGCCCTGGAACTGATTTGCTGGAAAAGGGGTGTGTGTGAGTGTGTGTGTAGGCGTGTGCGCAGCTGCGTACTAACAAGATGAGGGGGAG
The DNA here is from genome assembly GCF_027579695.1 of Neoarius graeffei. NCBI lineage: Eukaryota > Metazoa > Chordata > Actinopteri > Siluriformes > Ariidae > Neoarius > Neoarius graeffei. Next base: position 2,251,798 of record NC_083573.1, on the reverse strand, counting down.
CTGGGGAGAGACAGCATGTGCAGGCACACAACAAGGAGGAGGGGAGTGAGGGAATGAGGCTGTACGCGGCACGCGGGCGAGAGATGGGTGTGGTATATGAGTGTAGCGCGTGAGCCTGTGCGCTAGGCACCGCTGAAAGGGGGGGGGGGGGGGGGGCAACAAGGAGAGCACATGAGGGAGAGTAACAAAGGATCTGTAACTTAAGAGCTTGCCTCAACTAGGCCTTAAACCCAAACTTCTACCCAACCCTGAGCAACTCCTGAAATCCCAATGTTGAGGGGTGTAGAGCAACAGAGGGAGTTAAAAAGAGAGAGAGAACGCATGCACGATCTAACTAATACGAATAGTAAACAAAGCAAAATCAAACACGCGATCTAAAGCTAGCCGCACACTACGCCGATTTTCAGCGTACCGAGCCAACTGAAGTCGCGAGCCAGGCGTAAAGACTAGTTTTCGATGGTACCGACTAATCTCACAGCCGATTCGAAAAACTAATCGGGAGCCAGACTGATCGGTGAGAATCGCTAGCAATAGCCAATCATATCTTTCGCATATAACACGTGACATCATTAAACACAATTTCTAGCGCGAGAAATACGTGTTGGTAGCACCTAATGCAGGTATATACTGTAATTCCATAGACTGAAGCTTTATCCATAGACACAGTGGGCTGGAAAGCCACTCTGCTCAAGTTGTGTGGCTGAATTCCAAATCGCTTTAACTCCCCGATATAAGTGCACTATTTAAGGTGTTGGATTTAACAGTAACTATATCCAATAGCCAATCACAAAGCTATTAAGTTGTCACGTGATATTTAGCGGAATGTTTGTTATGATGCTTAGTTCGCATAATCTCGTTTGGTGTCGCTTCAATCGCGACTGCACTCGTCAACAGTCATGAGTTAGTCGGGGATGTGTGTGTGCCCTGTCGGGAGTCGGCTCTGAAATGGGTCGGTTCGGTACCGCGTGGATCGGCGTAGTGTGCGGCTAGCTTAAGACCAACTTTCATGTGAATCAAAATGCGTACATTTAAACCATGAATGAATTCAAATAAACACTATTCCCATTAACTAGCCACACCTAATACTAACAACTGCCCAGATGCCAGCCTTACTTGAGATTGCTCTTGCTTGGCGACCGAAGGTGCGTCATCTGTTATCCGAAGACAGCGTGGAACGCAGGTCCAGGGAGAAAACAGTTCTGTTCCTTTTGCTTTTACAGCTCGTCAGCTGAAGATCTTCGGTGTCCTGTCGGTCGTTCGATGATCTAGAAGGAATCTTGCTTGTAGTTCGTAGACGTTGTGAAAGGGAAAAGGGATCCGGTCGCCTTTTCTCTTTTAAAATACTGTGTGGGCTGCAGTAACTAACCGGTTCAGTTATTATTATAACTAGGCGAAGATCAAATATGTTGAACTTTGGCTAAAGGTCCGGTATCGATAGCTCGTTCTTTGTTCTTCTTCAGCACAGATGCAACGACGTCTCTTTCACATGTGGGGATCCACCACCAGAGAGAAAGAATTTCGATTCCACCGCAGGTTTTAAAGCACAGTCATGTCGTCACTGTATTTGGTATCCGGTATCATCTCTGTATCCAATACCATTACAGTGAGTGTGAGAAGAATGGGTGGAGATAGAACATGGCATCGAGTACAGGGATTGTTGTGTTCAATGCTGTAACAGTGAAAGTGGAGAAGATGGGCCATAAAGTGAAGCAGGGAACTGTGGGTACTATGGCTACGGCATGGCAGCCCCCTACATTGGACAAGTCGCCAGGTCATCGCAGGACTGACACACAGAGGCACACAACCATTCACACTCGCATTCACATCTACGGTCAATTTAGAGTCACCAGTTAACCTAACCTGCATGTCTTTGGACTGTGGGGGAAACCGGAGCACCCGGAGGAAACCCACGCGGACACGGGGAGAACATGCAAACTACGTACAGAAAGGCCCTCGCCGGCCATGGGGCTCAAACCCAGAACCTTCTTGCTGTGAGATGACAGTGCTAACCACTACACCACCGTGCCGCCCTGGAAGATACTCACGGTTTGGAAATGTTACGGAAATAACAAATCAGTTTGGTTCACAAAATACATTTTGACAACAAATGTATTGACTTTCAGAAAGAGATGTTGCTGTAAATTCAGACAGGCTTGAAGAATCAGCATCCTAAAGGGTTCTCCGATTTGTCCACCTGGGGAACCCTAAAAGGGACAATACAGAACTTTAAAGCAGATGATTTCTCTTTCAGGAAAAGGAAACAAAGCTTAATTATACAAAGAGTCCTTGAGGAACTTTGCATATAAAAAAAAAAAAAAAAGTGTAAAATATCTGGATATGTAAAAGAGATTGGTCCGATGGCATGGCCCTGAGGGATCCCACTGGGAATTAAACAGTATAAATGGTATATTCGTCATCCTGTACTTCTGTAGTGTGAATGCTGGAATTTGGAAAGCATGGTAACACTGTGTGGAGTCATCCACACTTCCACCTCCAGCATTATTCATCACTCGAATAACAAACTCCAACACCACCCTTATGGCTTATTTCCTAAAACCGCCATGAAAACAGCGCGATGTTGCTCTCTCTGCACATTCCATCCGTCAACACACGCAAAAAAAACCTGCGTTCATAATCGTGCCAGTTGCCTCGCCTCTAACACTGTGGATATTCATCTGTTACTTCCCCATCTGCTTTCCGTTGACCTCATCTATGAGGCACTCAACAATAAAAATAAATAAATCAGAATTTATCAATTTCTGGTGTTTGCTAATCACACAAAGCCTTCAGGGATGCGACATGACGGGTGTCTTCCATCAAGCAAGGGCAACACAAATGAGATAACATGGCCGTTTTCCCAGAACAAGCGTTAAAACTTTACCAAACTGTTGAACCAAAGGACGAGGAAGTTGAAATTTCATGATTCAAAAGGTTCAGCTTTTGCTGTTCATCACATTGGCCTGGAATTTCCTGTGAATCCTGAGAGGGTTTAAATCTCAGACCGTGCGATAACGTCTGATCGGTGATATTTAATTTCCTTTAAGCTTACATTATTAGAAAGGTGAGAAAATGTCAAAATGAGACTGACCTACCATTTCCAGTCCAAAACCCTGAGGACGATCCCAAAACCTCTTCAGGAATGAGTATATATTATTCAATTATCATCAGACTCAGGATTGAAGAACATCCTGATATTCATCTAAGGACAAAGACATTCTGGAGAAAACTAATATTTAAGGAAGTTCATGACTTCAGATTTTTGAACATCCTTTGAAAGGGACCTTTCAAGCGCAAAAGGGCTTCTTGGTTTGTCCATGTGAGGAACACTTAAAAGGTTCCATGTCGAAGTCTGAAACAGAAGTCAAACCTGATTATAATGCTAAACTTATTAACTATCCAAAGTCTCCACATGGAACTGTGTACAATTGTCCAGGAGTGTGGAAATGTATTCAGCGACTGCTGTTACAGGGACACTCGCAGGCTACAGGAACTCAAATCATCACTCTTTACAGCCGTGGTGAGCAGAAAAGCATCTCAAAACGCACAATACATCAAATCTTGACTACTGATGGGCGACAACAGCAGTAGATCACATGAGGATCCGCTCCTCTCAGCCGAGTCCAGGACTCCGAGGCTACCCACCCAAACCGGATGGATACGCCCACTGGAGCCTCAGCTTCCTGTTCTTGGCTCACTGGAGTGGAACAGAAATTTCTGCTCTTACACAAGTTATATAATCATTTAAAAATACATATCAGTGCATCTCGCAGCCAAAAGTGCACAGCACAGTTATTCTGAGGTGTGTACTGAGAGAAGCTGGAAGTCGCTTTTTGATCACTGCATCACACATTTACTGAGAAATATTTTTAAAACTGAAATTATTTCAGATCATGTCCCGGTCCTGTCCTGCTCACCAGAGCAGGAGCAAAACCTCCAGAGTGCGTCCTTATCGAGAACATGAACACATGGGGCCTTCAACCTTCATGTCGAGTGAATCAACCTGATCTTTAAAAAACCTTTCATCTGTAAAAGCACCACGGAAATCTGACGCAGATCAGCACGTGACTTCCTCGCTTCTGCATCAACGTTCTGACTCAAGGTCACGCTGGTCTTCTCTATAATTAGCCAACGCAGTGTGTACACGCAGCATAAGAGGAGCCACACACACACACTCGGACACAAAGGTGACACTCCCCTCTGAACTGCACAATCAAAACACGAACAGCCGGACGCCGCAGATATCCAGCTGCAAACATCTGGGAGGATCAAATGATGCTTGATGATATTTGTCTGTTAAAGAGAAAGCGCCAGCTGCCACAAACCACACAGTTTTCACTGATGATCCAAGAATATTTTGTCTGACTGTAGGACCATGACTTCAAACAAGACTTTCATTTTTTTTCTTATATATGAGCCAATAATTGTTGAGACATGATATTCAACACCTCCAGCAGTGTGTGTTCAAACTACAACAAATACGTCACCTTTACAGTCATGTTGTAGTCAAGTCACTAAACCTCGAGTCCGAGTCCAGGCTCGAGTCCCCAGCACTCAAATCCGAGTCGACTCCGAGTCCGAGACTCCACCCGCACCATGTGGCGGTGTCTGTTTCAACCCCGTTAACATTAGTTTGTCCCTGAACATGGCGTACGAACAGGTGAATGTGCGTCTCTTTATCAGGGAGTGTGAAGTATTCTGTCAGAGACGGTTGGGAGACGGATGCAAGTGCGGAAGGTGTGTTTATTAATACAAGTGAAGACGATAAGCAATCCAGAATGGCAGGTAAAATCGTAAAACGGTGAAACAGGCGACAGGTCGAGCGAGGAACAAACAGGCTATCGTAGGCTCGGCAGAATCAAAGACAAGAAACAGGAAATCAGGGATCAGGAAACCAAACAAAGAAATAAGGCTCGGTAATGTGTCAGCAATGCAACTCAATACTTTGCAAAGTAAGTGTGTTTTCACAGTTTTTATATCGGCGCGCTGACTGCGCCTTAATCCTGAGCAGGTGCGAGTCGTTTACTGCTGCCCGGAGCACTGAGAGTCTATCTGATGCACACACCAAGGCGCACAGGTGTGACACTCTTACACAAAATTAGTACAAAATTAATGTAGATATAAATATCAGTCAGACTCGAGTACTACGAACCTGCTTTACTGTAATGTTCTGGTTTTACTGCCACCATTTGAGAACTTTATTTCAACAGGGTCATGTTTATGAACTTACCGTCCTGTATTCAGCGTTGAGGCGGCACGGTGGTGTAGTGGTTAGCGCTGTCGCCTCACAGCAAGAAGGTCCGGGTTCGAGCCCCGGGGCCGGCGAGGGCCTTTCTGTGTGTAGTTTGCATGTTCTCCCCGTGTCCGCGTGGGTTTCCTCCGGGTGCTCCGGTTTCCCCCACAGTCCAAAGACATGCAGGTTAGGTTAACTGGTGACTCTAAATTGAGCGTAGGTGTGAATGTGAGTGTGAATGGTTGTCTGTGTCTATGTGTCAGCCCTGTGATGACCTGGCGACTTGTCCAGGGTGAACCCCGCCTTTCGCCCGTAGTCAGCTGGGATAGGCTCCAGCTCGCCTGCGACCCTGTAGAACAGGATAAAGCGGCTACAGATAATGAGCTGCTCTGAGATGCTTCAAGTTTCTGACTGCGATTAAAAACAACACTTTAAATTCATTCTCCAGATCCATATCTCTGAAAATGTCTCTCAGTATCATATCGTCCAGCCTTAAGTTAAATATTTTTCATTACGATGCCAATTTAGTCAATTTTTTTCCGAAAACACACACAAATGAGGCTTCAGCCCAGCAGCAAGGTGACCGAGATGGAAGAACTTGCACGTAACGAACGGTCACAAAGTCGACTTCCTGAATAAGGTTCTGATAAATTCAGCGTTGAGAACATTTTGCAGTGCTGTGATGGTCATGCATTTCCTCAAAGGAATCTCTCCAGACGCTGTGAAAACTCAGATAATTAATGTCTCCATGGTAACTATCCAGAAGATCAGAGACAAGTACCACATCTGTCTGTCTCTCGAAGATGAGAGATTGATCATCAGGATTCCTCTGAAAACTCTGTGCGTTTCACACAGTGGGAGGTCCAGGATCAGCACAGTGTTCTCTGAGGAAACGGATCCTCTCCGTTCATATTCACCATTTCTTTCTGTTCCATGTTTGTGAAGCGTGGTGGTGGCAGCATCGGGTTGATAGTCACCCTTGGCCTCGTGGTTGTTTTCTCACTGACTCACCTCGGCTTTAGAGACGGTGTTACGGTGAGAAAAGTTCATGATACGATAAGCTCGTCTTCAAGCTTGTGTGATTTTACAGTCTCGGTAAAAATGAACGGAAAATTTTATCTGATCATGAATTCTTAATTTCTGGCTCATGCTTCACAATTAATAAGCATTACGTACATTCTCTGTGTAATTAACAGTTCGTATTATAAACCAAGGGAGAAGGGTGACCTTATCGTACTCTCCTCTTTTCACTTGATCCAGGATGCAGCTGAAGGTTTTAATTAATTATTCAAGTGCCTAATGAGCTGTTCTCTGCACGTTACACTTCATGTTCACGCCGTCTCCTGGGTCCTTCAGCTCGTCCTATCAGGTCCTGCTCGAGCTCGACTGCGAGCGTGTCGTTCTCTCTGCTGTCAGCTTTTCTTATTTCAACAAGAATCTCCACTTACTTTCCTGACATTCTGATCAAATCGTGTTTGTTATTTACATCGTCAAGCTGTTGGATCAACGCAAATTTCCTTTTACTCCATAAATGAAATGTACTTCCTTCCTGTCCTCTCAAATTGTCGCTATCATTTATAAAAGATGCCGGAGGAGTCGGAGGATGATGAATAACACACTGCACCGAATCTATACGTCCAGATTACAAAGTCAGACTGAATTATTTCCATCGTTTTGTAAAGTGGACTCGACTCACGCCGCTTCCTCCACGGACTCGAGAAGACACGGCGCAGGAGGAAAGCTGTAATTAACTTTCACTCTGGATGAACGCTCGCTAATAAACTGCGCAGAAACAGCAGGCGAACGTTTCCTCGGGGAGGAGTTTCAAAGCCCACAACAGCAGACCTCCATCTCTGCAGCTCTGAGAAGGAGCTCGCTGGAGCTGCATTTTACACCAACAATGAACTCTGCAGAATCTCACCTCGCAATTCCTTTCACAGATTTTCTCTCATATTGCAGATACTGGGCTGAGGTTTGGGTGGAAACAAACAAACAAACAAACAAAATAAATAAATAAATAAATAAATATGTGCTTTTGTGTCACTTGAAATACGGAATAAAACATTCCACGTTGCACCGTTATATGAACAGAATCAACAGAAGGTTATAGTGGCCATCCCCAAGTGTTTTAATCCTCTGACACCACAGCAGTTTTCCAACGATTACAATTTTTATTTATTAAAAGAATGATGTGCACTTTTGATGCATTTATGGTGACGTTAAACAGCTCGCTGGGGTTTTTTTTGTTCCTGATAAAATGTAAAGAAGCGTAAACTCCTCTGTTCTGAAGAGATCAGAAAACCGAAAGCTCCAGCTTTATCCCCGACTGTGACCCGCTCCGACACGGCGCTGGGGACCATCAGAGAGGTCACTTCTGCAGACAGGAACCGGGGAAAAAGGTCACACGGTGTTTAATCAGCTGTTTGTGATTCTCGCTCATTTTTACCTTGAAGCTGCCTTCACACAGAAAACTGTCTCTCTCTCTCACACACACACACACACACACACACACAAACTGGAACCATGACAGAGTGCACAGGGGGCAAATAGAGCATTGCAAAAAACTGAAAACTGAATTTAAGGAGAAAATTACTGAATACTCATGAAATTATTTTTCTGCATGGACAGATATTTTTATCTGGTAAAACATCCTGGAACAATTTGGTTGCAATCTAGAACTACGTTTAATAATCTCAGAACTGGTGTCTTGTGTTCTTATAAGAGGAAATTCTCAATTATTTCAACGATATTCAAGATACTTTTAATTGTTAAGGCATTTTTTGCAGCGAGTGTACGGGGCATATAGAGAGGGTACAGAGAGAGTATAGGGGGCATATAGAGGGTAGATAGAGTATAGGGGCATAGAGAGGGTACAGAGAGAGAGAGTATGGGGGCATAGAGAGAGTATAGGGGGCATATAGAGGGTACAGAAAGAGTATAGGGGGCATATAGAGGGTAGATAGAGAGAGTATAGGGGTCATATAGAGGCTAGATAGAGTATAGGGGGCATATAGAGGGTAGACAGAGTATAGGGGGCATATAGAGGGTAGACAGAGTATAGGGGGCATAGAGAGGGTACAGAGAGAGAGAGTATGGGGGCATAGAGAGAGTATAGGGGGCATAGAGAGGGTAGATAGAGAGAGTATAGGGGTCATATAGAGGCTAGATAGAGAGTATAGGGGGCATATAGAGGGTAGATAGAGAGAGTATAGGGGGCATATAGAGGGTAGATAGAGAGTGTATAGGGGGCATATAGAGGGTAGATAGAGAGTGTATAGGGGGCATATAGAGGGTAGATAGAGAGTGTATAGGGGGCATATAGAGGGTAGATAGAGAGTGTATAGGGGGCATATAGAGGGTAGATAGAGAGTGTATAGGGGGCATATAGAGGGTAGATAGAGAGTGTATAGGGGGCATATAGAGGGTAGAGAGAGTATAGGGGGCATATAGAGGGTAGACAGAGAGTGTATAGGGGGCATATAGAGGGTAGAGAGAGTATAGGGGGCATATAGAGGGTAGACAGAGAGTGTATAGGGGCATATAGAGGGTAGAGAGAGTATAGGGGGCATAGAGAGGGTACAGAGAGAGAGAGTATGGGGGCATAGAGAGAGTATAGGGGGCATATAGAGGGTAGATAGAGAGAGTATAGGGGGCATATAGAGGGTAGATAGAGTATAGGGGCATAGAGAGGGTACAGAGAGAGAGAGTATGGGGGCATAGAGAGAGTATAGGGGGCATATAGAGGGTACAGAAAGAGTATAGGGGGCATATAGAGGGTAGATAGAGAGAGTATAGGGGTCATATAGAGGCTAGATAGAGTATAGGGGGCATATAGAGGGTAGACAGAGTATAGGGGGCATATAGAGGGTAGACAGAGTATAGGGGGCATAGAGAGGGTACAGAGAGAGAGAGTATGGGGGCATAGAGAGAGTATAGGGGGCATAGAGAGGGTACAGAGAGAGAGAGTATGGGGGCATAGAGAGAGTATAGGGGGCATATAGAGGGTAGATAGAGAGAGTATAGGGGTCATATAGAGGCTAGATAGAGAGTATAGGGGGCATATAGAGGGTAGATAGAGAGAGTATAGGGGGCATATAGAGGGTAGATAGAGAGTGTATAGGGGGCATATAGAGGGTAGATAGAGAGTGTATAGGGGGCATATAGAGGGTAGATAGAGAGTGTATAGGGGGCATATAGAGGGTAGATAGAGAGTGTATAGGGGGCATATAGAGGGTAGATAGAGAGTGTATAGGGGGCATATAGAGGGTAGATAGAGAGTGTATAGGGGGCATATAGAGGGTAGATAGAGAGTGTATAGGGGGCATATAGAGGGTAGAGAGAGTATAGGGGGCATATAGAGGGTAGACAGAGAGTGTATAGGGGGCATATAGAGGGTAGAGAGAGTATAGGGGGCATATAGAGGGTAGACAGAGAGTGTATAGGGGCATATAGAGGGTAGAGAGAGTATAGGGGGCATAGAGAGGGTACAGAGAGAGAGAGTATGGGGGCATAGAGAGAGTATAGGGGGCATATAGAGGGTAGATAGAGAGAGTATAGGGGGCATATAGAGGGTAGATAGAGTATAGGGGCATAGAGAGGGTACAGAGAGAGAGAGTATGGGGGCATAGAGAGAGTATAGGGGGCATATAGAGGGTACAGAAAGAGTATAGGGGGCATATAGAGGGTAGATAGAGAGAGTATAGGGGTCATATAGAGGCTAGATAGAGTATAGGGGGCATATAGAGGGTAGACAGAGTATAGGGGGCATATAGAGGGTAGACAGAGTATAGGGGGCATAGAGAGGGTACAGAGAGAGAGAGTATGGGGGCATAGAGAGAGTATAGGGGGCATAGAGAGGGTACAGAGAGAGAGAGTATGGGGGCATAGAGAGAGTATAGGGGGCATATAGAGGGTAGATAGAGAGAGTATAGGGGTCATATAGAGGCTAGATAGAGAGTATAGGGGGCATATAGAGGGTAGATAGAGAGTGTATAGGGGGCATATAGAGGGTAGATAGAGAGTGTATAGGGGGCATATAGAGGGTAGATAGAGAGTGTATAGGGGGCATATAGAGGGTAGATAGAGAGTGTATAGGGGGCATATAGAGGGTAGATAGAGAGTGTATAGGGGGCATATAGAGGGTAGATAGAGAGTGTATAGGGGGCATATAGAGGGTAGATAGAGAGTGTATAGGGGGCATATAGAGGGTAGAGAGAGTATAGGGGGCATATAGAGGGTAGACAGAGAGTGTATAGGGGGCATATAGAGGGTAGAGAGAGTATAGGGGGCATATAGAGGGTAGATAGAGAGTGTATAGGGGCATATAGAGGGTAGAGAGAGTATAGGGGGCATAGAGAGGGTACAGAGAGAGAGAGTATGGGGGCATAGAGAGAGTATAGGGGGCATATAGAGGGTACAGAAAGAGTATAGGGGGCATATAGAGGGTAGATAGAGAGTATAGGGGTCATATAGAGGCTAGATAGAGAGAGTATAGGGGGCATATAGAGGGTAGACAGAGTATAGGGGGCATATAGAGGGTAGATAGAGTATAGGGGGCATATAGAGGGTAGAGAGAGTATAGGGGGCATATAGAGGGTAGAGAGAGAGTGTATAGGGGGCATATAGAGGGTAGATAGAGTATAAGGGGCATATAGAGGGTAGATAGAGAGTGTATAGGGGGCATATAGAGGGTAGAGAGAGTATAGGGGGCATATAGAGGGTAGATAGAGAGTGTATAGGGGGCATATAGAGGGTAGATAGAGAGTGTATAGGGGGCATATAGAGGGTAGATAGAGTATAGGGGACATATAGAGGGTAGATAGAGTATAGGGGGCATATAGAGGGTAGATAGAGTATAGGGGGCATATAGAGGGTAGATAGAGTATAGGGGGCATATAGAGGTTAGATAGAGAGTGTATAGGGGGCATATAGAGGGTAGAGAGAGTATAGGGGGCATATAGAGGGTAGACAGAGAGTGTATAGGGGCATATAGAGGGTAGAGAGAGTATAGGGGGCATATAGAGGGTAGATAGAGAGTGTATAGGGGGCATATAGAGGGTAGATAGAGTATAGGGGGCATATAGAGGGTAGATAGAGTATAGGGGGCATATAGAGGGTAGATAGAGAGTGTATAGGGGGCATATAGAGGGTAGATAGAGAGTGTATAGGGGGCATATAGAGGGTAGACAGAGAGTGTATAGGGACATATAGAGGGTAGAGAGAGTATAGGGGGCATATAGAGGGTAGATAGAGAGAGTATAGGGGGCATATAGAGAGAGTATAGGGGGCATATAGACGCTAGATAGAGTATAGGGGCATATAGAGGGTAGACAGAGAGTATAGGGGCATATAGAGGGTAGATAGAGAGCGTATAGGGGGCATATAGAGGGTAGATAGAGAGCGTATAGGGGGCATATAGAGGGTAGATAGAGAGCATATAGGGGGCATATAGAGAGAGTATAGGGGGCATATAGACGCTAGATAGAGTATAGGGGCATATAGAGGGTAGACAGAGAGTATAGGGGCATATAGAGGGTAGATAGAGAGCGTATAGGGGGCATATAGAGGGTAGATAGAGAGCGTATAGGGGGCATATAGAGGGTAGATAGAGAGCGTATAGGGGGCATATAGAGAGAGTATAGGGGGCATATAGACGCTAGATAGAGTATAGGGGCATATAGAGGGTAGATAGAGTATAGGGGGCATAGAGAGGGTACAGAGAGAGAGAGTATGGGGCATAGAGAGAGTATAGGGGGCATATAGAGGGTACAGAAAGAGTATAGGGGGCATATAGAGGGTAGATAGAGAGAGTATAGGGGTCATATAGAGGCTAGATAGAGAGAGTATAGGGGGCATATAGAGGGTAGATAGAGAGTGTATAGGGGGCATATAGAGGGTAGATAGAGAGTGTATAGGGGGCATATAGAGGGTAGATAGAGAGAGTATAGGGGTCATATAGAGGCTAGATAGAGAGAGTATAGGGGGCATATAGAGGGTAGATAGAGAGAGTATAGGGGTCATATAGAGGCTAGATAGAGAGTGTATAGGGGGCATATAGAGGGTAGATAGAGAGCGTATAGGGGCATATAGAGGGTAGATAGAGAGCGTATAGAGGGCATATAGAGGGTGTGTAATAGGCATGCGCAGGTAGAGGGTGCATTAAGAGTGCACAAAGTGCACTTCAGGCAAACAAAGGGTGCATTAGAGGGAACATCAGTGTACAGTGTGCAGCTTTTGTTGGAAACCTGTTTTGGGGCGGGGCCAAGCGGATTACTAGAGAGTCGAGGGAGCGGAGCCAAGTTGTGGCTGCATCCATAGAACAGTAAACATATACAATAACACACAACAACACAACCTGACAACATCACACCACGCTGGATACAGATCTGTTCGAATCTCAGCGTCACTGTGGATTAATGAGAACAAAAAACATTCCACATCAGACAGGAAATTAACTTCACACCCAACTGGCCCAGTACCGGTACTGGGGGTCTGAATGGGTTCATGAGTGAGGAGTGCAGTGAGAGAGGAGTGCAGTGCAGAGAGAGAGGAGTGCGCAGTGAGGAGTGCAGTGAGAGAGGAGCGCAGTGAGAGAGGAGTGTGCAATGAGGAGTGCAGTGAGAGAGGAGTGCGGAGTGCAGTGAGACAGGAGTGAGGAGTGCAGTGGGAGAGGAGTGAGGAGTGCAGTGAGGAGTGAAGTGAGAGGAGTGCAGAGTGCAGTGAGAGAGAGGTGCAGTGAGAGAGGAGTGAGAGAGGAGTGAGAGAGAAGTGCAGAGTGCAGTGAGAGGAGTGCAGTGAGAGAGGAGTGCAGAGTGAGGAGTGTGCAGAGAGGAGTGCAGTGAGAGAGGAGTGAGGAGTGCAGTGAGAGGAGTGAGGAGTGCAGTGAGAGAGGAGTGTGCAGTGAGGAGTGCAGTGAGAGGAGTGTGCAGTGAGAGAGGAGTGCAGTGAGAGGAGTGAGCAGTGAGAGAGGAGTGCAGTGAGAGAGGAGTGCAGTGAGAGAGGAGTGCAGTGAGAGAGGAGTGCAGAGTGCAGTGAGAGAGGAGTGTGCAGTGCAGAGTGCAGTGAGGCGTGCAGTGAGAGAGCAGCGTGCAGTGAGAGGAGAGAGGAGTGCAGAGTGCAGTGAGGGGTACAGTGAGGGGTGCAGTGAGAGAGGAGTGCAGTGAGAGAGGAGTGCAGTGAGAGAGGAGTGCAGTGAGAGAGGAGTGCAGAGTGCAGTGAGAGAGGAGTGTGCAGTGCAGAGTGCAGTGAGGCGTGCAGTGAGAGAGCAGCGTGCAGTGAGAGGAGAGAGGAGTGCAGAGTGCAGTGAGGGGTACAGTGAGGGGTGCAGTGAGGGAGGAGTGTGCAGTGAGAGAGGAGTGCAGTGAGAGAGGAGTGAGGAGTGCAGTGAGAGAGGAGTGAGAGAGGAGTATGCAGTGCAGAGTGCAGTGAGGCGTGCAGTGAGAGAGCAGCGCACAGTGAGAGGAGAGAGGAGTGCAGAGTGCAGTGAGGGGTGCAGTAAGGGAGGAGTGTGCAGTGAGAGGAGTGCAGTGAGAGAGGAGTGAGGAGTGCAGTGAGAGAGGAGTGAGAGAGGTGTGCAGTGAGGAGTGCAGTGAGAGGAGTGCAGAGTGCAGTGAGAGAGGAGTGCGGAGAGAGGGGTGCAGAGTGCAGTGAGAGAGGAGTGCAGAGAGAGGGGTGCAGAGTGCAGTGAGAGAGGAGTGCAGAGAGAGGGGTGCAGAGTGCAGTGAGAGAGGAGTGCAGAGAGAGGGGTGCAGAGTGCAGTGAGAGAGGAGTGAGGAGTGCAGTTAGAGGGGTGCAGAGAGAGGGGTGCAGAGTGGAGTGAGAGGAGTGAGGAGTGCAGTGAGAGAGCGGGGTGCAGAGAGAGGGGTGCAGAGTGCAGTAAAAGAGGAGTGCAGAGAGAGGGGTGCAGAGTGCAGTGAGAGAGGAGTGCAGAGGGAGGGGTGCAGAGTGCAGTGAGAGAGGAGTGCAGAGAGAGGGGTGCAGAGTGGAGTGAGAGGAGTGCAGTGAGAGAGGTGCAGAGTGGAGTGAGAGGAGTGCAGTGAGAGAGGAGTGTGCAGTTAGGAGTGCAGTGAGAGAGGAGTGCAGAGTGGAGTAAGAGGAGTGAGCAGTGAGAGAGGAGTGCAGTGAGAGGAGTGCAGTGAGAGAGGAGTGCAGAGTGCAGTGAGAGAGGAGTGCAGAGTGCAGTGAGAGAGGAGTGTGCAGTGAGGAGTGCAGTGAGGCGTGCAGTGAGAGAGCAGCGCACAGTGAGAGGAGAGAGGAGTGCAGAGTGCAGTGAGAGAGGAGTGCAGAGTGCAGTGAGGAGTGCAGTGAGAGAGGAGTGCAGAGTGAGGAGTGTGCAGAGAGGAGTGCAGTGAGAGAGGAGTGCAGAGTGTGCAGAGAGGAGTGCAGTGAGAGAGTGAGGAGTGAACTCACCCTGTGCGATGGCAATGGACTCGAACCGGTGCAGTTCCCGCAGCAGGCACGAGCGCTCGGCGGGATGGAGGCTGTAGATGAAGTCTCGCGCTCCCTGCGGCGAGCTCAGCGACTCCACCGGCTCCTTGCGCGCGTGCGTGCCCAGGTGAGAGACAGGCGCGAGCGTGCGGAGCGCGAGAGCCGGCCGCACAACTCTGCGCAAACACGGCAACATCGCTGAGGGGCCCGGGGGGGCCGGGGGGAGGGGCACAGGGTGCGGGCAAGAGCCTCGAACGGACCGGCTCGCGCTGAGTGAGTGAGTGAGTGAGCACCGAGGCGCCCCGGTCACGCCGCTCCACACTCCGAGCCGCTCAGCATCCAAAGCAGCGACTCCTGAAGGCGCGTCTCCGCAAATCCCGGCGGTGAAACCCGGTGGCCCGGGGCCGCACAGCGCGGCGGCGCGCGCTCATAGCGTTCCGGCCAAAAACCGAAAGAACACAACCGCTTTCCGTTCCCCCAGCCGCGCGCGCACCCGACAAATAACCTGCCGCTGGAACACGGCTTGACTGGCTCGAGCTGTGACGTAGCGATGACGACACTCCTGCCGTTCCCAGAGCCAGTGGGCGGGACAGTGTGAAGGGGAAAAAAACACCCCGTCCGACTGTGACCGCCTACTTTCTCACGAGACTCATCCCGGAAGTAAATGCAGACGAGAGCCGGGCCGCCATCTTGGACAGGGCAACGGCCGAATTTACTCTCATTGACCTGAAGTGACCGAAACACCGTTCAGGAAATGATGCGTCACGGGATGCGCGTTTACATTTCTACACTTGACTGCAACATTTATATCTGCTGGATCACTATTTTTTTAGTCTATTATTCTGTTAATTATTTTAATCATGAAATGAAAACTACAAAATCACTATCAGTGTGTACATACAGTGGTCTGCAAAAGTTTGGGCACCCCTGGTCAAAACGACTGTTACTGTGAACAGTTAAGCAAGTTGAAGATGAAATGATCTCAAAAAGGCATAAAGTTAAAGATGAAACACACTTTTCAACATTTTACGCAATATCAGTGTATTATTTTGGTTTTGTACAATTTTAGAGTGAAAAAAGGAAAGGAGTAACTAGCAAAAGTATGGGAACCCCAGGAGATTTGAGCACTCAGATCACTTTGACCAAGCTCTCAGACCTCAATTAGTTTGTTTGGGTTGTGGCTTGTTCACACTTATCGTTAGGAAAGGCCAGGTGATGCAAATTTCAAAGCTTTATAAATACCCAGGCTCCTCTAACGTAGTCCCAAAAATCAGCAGCTATGGGTTCTTCTCAGCAGCTTTCTATCACTATGGAAATGGTTGAAGCCCATAAAGCAGGAGAAGATAGCAGAACATTTTCAGGTTGCCATTTCCTCAGTTCAAAATGTAATTAAGAAATGGCAGTTAACAGGAACAGTGGTGGTCAAGATAAGGTCTGGAAGACCAGAAAAAATTTCAGAGAGAGCTGCTCGTAGGATTGCAAGAAAGGCAAATCAGAATCCCTGCTTAACTGCAAAAGACCTTCAGGAAGATTTAGCAGACTCTGGAGTTGTGGTACATTGGTTCTACTGTTCAGCAACACCTGCACAAATATGGCCTTCATGGAAGAGTCATCAGAAGAAAACCTCTCTTGTGTCCTCACCACAAAAATCAGTGTCAGAAGTTTGCAAAAGAACGTCTAAACAAGCCTGAGGCATTTTGGAAACAAGTCCTGTGGACCAATGAGGTTAAAACGGAACTCTTTGGCAGCAACAAGCAAAAGTATGTTTGGAGGAAAAAAAGGGCACGTCTCCAACCGTAAAGCATGGGGGTGGATCAATCATACTTTGGGGTTGTGCTGCAGCCAATGGTACGGGGAACATTTCACGGGGAGAGGGAAAAATAGATTGAAGGAAATTCCAGCAAATTCTGGAAGCAACCATAACCCCATCTGTAAAAAAGCTGAGGTTGAAAAGAGGATGGCTTCTACAAATGGATAATGATTCTAAACACACCTCAAAATCTACAATAGACTACCTCAAGAGGCGCAAGCTGAAGGTTTTGCTCTGGTCCTCACAGACCTCAAAAGAGAAGTGCATGCAAGACGGCCCGGGAATCTCTCAGAACTGGAAGACTCTTGACTGGCTATAAGGTGTTTACAAGCTGTGATACTTGCCAAAGCGGGTATTATGAGGTACTAACCATGCAGGGTGCCCAAAATTTGCTTCGGGCCCTTTTCCTTTTTTGTCATTTTGAAAATGTAAAAGATGAAAATTTAAAAAAAAATTTTGTTTAAAATATAAAGGGAATGAATCATCTTTAACTTTATGCCTTTTGGAGATCATTTTATCTTCCGCCTGCTTAACTGTTCACAGGAGCAGCAATTTTGACCAGGGGTGCACAAACTTTTGCATACCACTGTAGTCTATTATTTTTATGAACTTTATGGGTTTAAACATGCCTGCTTTAATTCGGATTTATTATAAACAGGCCACTGTAATCGGAGCAACATGATGCGATTTATTTTGCATCTCTTTGCAGACTCGCGCTGGCCTTTTCTGACCTTTCCAAAATGGCGGCTGCCTTGGCGTATTGTAAACGCTAGCAAGAGTGGCTAATATTGTTTTCTTCTCTCGACTACTTTGACGGTTTCCTTTGTATTTTCTTGATCGTGATCGATTTGGATTCTGAACAATTCTCTGATCGCACATCATAATTTATTGATTTGCACACAAAGTTCCACAGGCTTGGGTTAGCTTGTTGCTAGGCTACAACGCAAGTGTTCATGGGACATGCAGTTCTTGGACCGGTGCTTAGTTAAAATAAATAAAAAACAAACCACATATTGCAAATTAGGACCTCACAGGCTGAACTCGCGCGGTTGCTCATGGGAAATGTATTTCTTAATGTGATTGATGTGGAGGAACTTGACTGCTTAGTAAAACTACATTTCCCATAATTCAATGTTAAACATTTATGTTCTGTTCTCGAAAAGCGGGGATTTGACGGATCTTGTGTGTAAATTTATGACGTTTGTCGTTTAAACCGAAACAAATCCGCTGAATTGCAGCCTTGTGAGATTCTCAATCCTCCGAGATCAGCACATGTCGCGGTTTGTTTTTCGAGTATAAACAGTGACACCCAGTGGCGGAACCGTGTCACTACAGAGCCAGGCGGAACCCTTTGGTTCGGATCAGTTCCTTTTGATTGGCAGGTCGTGTCCTTGTCCCTGTGTCCAGTCCACTGTGACTTCACACCCTTCTCCTTTACTCAGTGGTGAGGAGTTTCCCAGTCAGACCTCAGTGCTGAGGAAGGAGACCATGTTCCAGAAGGTCCAGGAGTAAAAAAAATAACACTGATTTAATCCTCAGCTGGAACTCTGTTTTTCATCTCGCTGAGGTTTTGGGCTTCACTTTTCTCTTTCGAATCCAAATTAATCCTCAGACTTTTGTTCCAACTTGCAATGAAGCAAAACCATGCACATAGAGCTGGACATTGAGACTTATAAAACCACGTGATCAAATTAGACATTTTAATTGCATGTAATGAGTTTCATCAAACCTCCTAGCTGGGTCCAGAACCATGGGTTACCTTTGAAAATCCACAATCTGAGCTTAAATATAAAACGTCCCATTTTGGAAGAAAAGCCTCAGTGAGACGTCCATGCCCAAGACACAAACACACAAGTGCATCTCAAAAAATTAGAATACCATGAAAAAGTTCCTTTTTTTCAGAATTTAATTCAAAAAGGTAAACTTTCATACTGTATATTCTATATTCATTACATGTAAAGTGAAATATTTAAAGCCTTTTTTGTTTTAATTTTGATGATTATGGCTTATAGCTCATGAAAGTCAGAAATCCAGTATCTCAAATTATTAGAATATTCCCTAAGATCAATCAAAAAAAGGATTTACAATACAGAAATGTCCAACTTCTGAAAAGTATATTCATTTATACACAATACTTGGTTGGGGCTCCTTTACCATGAATTACTGTATCAATGCAGTGTGGCATGGAGGTGATCAGTCTGTGGCACTGCTGAGGTGTTATTGAAGCCCAGGTTGCTTTGATAGTGGCCTTCAGCGTATCTGTATTTTTGGGTCGGGTGTTTCTCATCTTCCTCTTGACAATACCCCATAGATTCTCTATGGAGTTCAGGTCAGGCAAGTTGGCTGGCCAATCAAACACAGTAATATCATGGTCAGCAAACCATTTGGTAGTAGTTTTGGCACTGTGGGTAGGTGCTAAGTCCTGCTGGAAAAGAAAATCAGCATCTCCAAAAAGCTCGTCAGCAGATGGAAGCATGAAGTGCTCTAAAATCTCCTGGTAGATGGCTGTGTTGACTTTGGACTTGAGAAAATACAGTGGACCAACACCAGCAGATGACATGGCACCCCAAATCATCACAGACTGTGGAAACTTCACACTGGGCTTCAAACACCTTGGATTCTGTGCCTCTCCACTCTTCCTCCAGACTCTAGAACCGTGATTTCCAAATTAAATGCAAAATGTACTTTCATCTGAAAAGAGGACTTTGGACCACTGAGCAACAGTCCATTTCTTTCTCTCCTTAGCCCAGATAAGACACTTCTGACATTGTCTCTGGCTCAGGAGTAGCTTGATATTAGGAATGCGAAAGTTGTATCCCCTTTCTTGAAGATGTCTGTTCATGATGGGTCTTGATACACTGACACCAGCCTCAGTCCACTCCTTGTGAAGCTCTCCCAAGTTCTTGAATCAACTTTTCTTGACAATCCTCTCAAGACTGCGGCCATCCCTGTTGCTTGTGCACCTTTTCCAGCCACCCTTTTCAGCAATGACCTTTTGTGGCTTACCCTCCTTGTGGAGGGCATCAGTGATCATCTTCTGGACAACAGTCAAGTCAGCAGTCTTCCGCATGATTGTGGTTGTGTGTACTGAACTAGACCGACAGATACACTGTGTTCATACTGTTTTACTCAAACTCGAAATGAAATATTCTAATATTTTGAGATTTTTTGTGTTTTTGTACTGTATGCCATACTGATTAAAATAGAAAAATGCTTGAAACATTTGTTTGTGTAATGAGTCTATAATATATAACTTTCGCTTTCTTAAATAACTGATGGAAAATATTGAACTTTTTCACAATATTCTAATTTTTTGAGATGCACTAGTACGTATAGAAATACATTAATTTCCCCAGTAATTAAAAACTCTCATTTATCTAATTTCTGTGATCGTTATTGGAACGTTCCTCTAATGTTCAGATAACTGAACTGGAAGATTGTCATGTTTTCCCCAAGGTTTCTTGGATTGAGAAGTTTCATACAACCAACCAGGGATCTTCTGCAAAGTTTCTCCAAAAGGTTCCTACGTTAGAACGTTCTAGAAACCAGAACATGCAACCAAAAATGAAGGTTGCATTTACAGAAAACAAACTTTCCAGAAAACAACCGAACAAACCTTCTCGAAACGTTCCCGTCACCAAAAAAAAAAAAGTTCCTGGAATATTCTGGGGAATAAAAATGAAGTTGAAAAGTAAGTTTATTGTGAAAAAGATGAAGGTCTGAGTTTCTGTTAATGGAGTGATCTAACTGGGATCGAACCAGAACCCACATGAACATAGCGAGGAGGAAGGAATTCAATAAAATCATACACCTTCAGAGGTCACCAGGTGACATCAACTAATTTTCATGTTACGTTTACAGCATGAATAGAGGTTGAAAAAATTTTCAACTATTTATGCATTTATTTCCAAAACATTTACAAGTCAAATTATTAACATAAATATTCCAGCTGTGACCCGCATTACCTGCCGAGTGACATAACGAGCAAAATTTAGCAATATTGAGTCTTGAAACTCGCAAGCAACACTGTAGCCTGCAAGAGCTGAACTCTTCCAGCTCATTTAAAACTAAAGAAGGAAAAAAAAAGCACAAAGCTGTAAACTGGAGGAATAATATATTTAATGTCTCAAAAAATAGAACATTTTACAGTCATTTGTTTTCAAATTCGCTTTCCATCACCAACTGATCCAACTTTGCCGCTCGCTCGTTAGCAAGATGGCTAACCAGCTAACACAGCTAACCAGCTCCCTCGCGAGTCGACGATGGTCTGCGGTTCGAATGAAACAAACACAAGCAGAAGGTTTGATGGTTTCAGTGTCGCGCTGAAGAGTGAAGCGATTTATTTCATCCGGTGGAGCCGAAATTACTCCGATCCACAAATATTACAGAAAAAAAAAAAAAAAAAAAAAAAAAAAAAAAACAGCACCAACATTTAAATAAGAAACGGATGAATTCTGGAAGTTAAAGAAGAAAAAGTTCATTTTTTACACCAGTTTTAAGAGACTGGGTTTGATTTTGAGAGAGAACACGAACGTGTGAAATGAACCTGGACGAGGTGTGTGTGTGTGTGTGTGTGTGTTTTATCTGTGTGAATTACCTCGTAGTGTATTAACAGAATATACAGTATCTCACAGGAAAGAGGGCGGGATTTACTTCACCAAGTGGATCAATAACTTAATATTTGCTGCTCCGCCCAGTCATTATTTACACTTCATTTTTTATACAAACTATATCTTTTTTTTTTTTGCTAATGCTAATGGTTGAGTTTGGATTATTTATTGCAGATTAATAATAATAATAACAATAATAACAACAAAAAATATACTTAATATCGTAGATTATTATATGGTTAACGACGTGTTCAAAATGAGCATTTTACGTAAAAATTTTCCAAAAAAAAAGTAAAAATAAAAACAGCCTTAATAACACTGCACTAAACATTTGTTTCATTGTTACAAATTCTCACTCCATCATCAGAGTGTTGTTTTAAAGAATTAAACCAGCAGTTCACGTCCTATAAAGCGATGCGCAGAAATACAAGACAAAACAAAGGAACTGAACGGATTTCCTGGACTATCAGAGACGTTTCGCTGCTCGGATTTATATTTCTGCGTTAAACTGACCAGCTGAAACACGCGCATCCATTAGTGTACTTACGGTAGACCTGCTACTCTGATAATTACGGTCCTTATCAACAGGTTAGTGATTCGCCTGCTAGTGTCGCGAGTTTAGAGCATTGTTTTATCCTCAACGCTTTAAATCGAGTTGTGTGAGATTTCCTGCAGGGAGAAAACACATTTCGTTCGCACACACTCGTGTGCCGATCAGAAGCCACGCCCCTCGGTCGGCAGCCTCTCTAGGCAGCGCACAGTCTTGACGTAGGAACTGTTGCCAAACGTTCGTTAATTATGTGCTGACGAATCAGATCGAACAGTCGTGTTTTGATGATCATAAAAAGTCGTTTGGTTAAATTTCACTTTGCAGCTTGGACACGGTGACGAGCGAAACGTTCGCCAGCGAGCTAACAGCTATGATGCATCACGACACTTCATACATGTTTGATATCGACATATCATACACATCGACTACGTTACGTTTCTGCGCGTTTTTGTTGGATGAAAACGAGACACCAGGAAGAAACTAAACGCGAACAAATCTTTATCTCTTTGTTTAATTAGTGATTAAAACAGTGACATCAAATAAGAAATTCTCACACAGCGCGCTTTACATCACTTTGCTTTCAAAGTAAACTATTATTTGTGAATTTAAACTGAAACTTGGTATTTTCTTTACCGTCCTGTGAAGAAAACATCACATTTACACTTTTAGCGTCACTGTGGAACAAAAACAAACGAAATCTCTGTATAATAATGAAGCGAACGACACCAGTTTAGCGTTAAAATTGGCTGTAGGATTCAGACCTGGGAAAGACAGAGCGCGAGAGAGAGAGACGGTAACTATGGCAACACAAACAGGACAAACGCTAAACTGCACTTGTAGGAGGAGCCGAACAGAAAAACTGATCACGATGTGAATGTGATCTGTACACTGAAGTGACAATGACTTTAAAAAAAAAATACGTAAACAGAATTTTTGTGGCTAATCGTCCAGAAAACGCGTCCGAGAAGAAGAATGATCCGAGAGTAAAATAAATTAACGATAGGAGAGACGCCTCTTCCGTCTGAGCGGAGACTAAACGCGTCGAACCCGAACCCAGAGTAAATGCTCGTGATGAGCGTAAATGCTGGAGTATTATGGGATGCGAGGCGCCGAGCGGTCGTTGGTGACGGTCTTCTTCAGTCTCACTCCTCTCCGGATGCTCTGCAGCATGGTGTCCGGCTCCTCCACAGTGCCCTCAGACCCTTCGGAGGCAGCGGACAGGGGCGGGTTCGTTGACGCCTGACCGCTCCACGACTCCACCGGCAGGACGGATTCTGGCTCCACCTCCTCGTTCGGCTCCACCCCTGTGAAGTCAGGCACAGTCGGGGTCATGACGGGGATGACCGGGGTTTGGATCGGGACGGGGCCGGTGCCCCTGCGCACCGAGGGTTTGGTGGATGGGGTGCGGCGAATGGTGGCCACGCCCGGGACCGTGGGGACGGAGGGGATGCCGGCGGTGGAGGCGGGGCGCTTGGTCTGGAACAGCTTGCGGTAAGTCTGGCCGAGGTCGCTGTTCCGCGGGACGGTGGAGGATTTATCGAAGTCCTGCTGCTCGGAGAAATAATCGTAATCGGACACTGTGGGGAGGCGAGACGGAGAACGGGTCAGGGATCCACACATTCATTCAACTCTTTTAGTGCTAAATGTCACCTGCACCCTGATTCCCTTCATCTCTGATTCAGGAAATTATTATTATTTATTCTCTCACTTCTTTCCTTTGCCTTCTTCATGCTTCCCGTGTTCCCCTCTTTTCTCTCATCCCTTGCTTCTTCCCTTCCTCCTTCATTTCATGCCTCCCTTCTTTCACCCCTCACTTTTCTTCCCTCTCTTATTTTGTGCCTTGCTCCTGTCTTCCCTTGATTCTGGTCATTACCTCACACACACACACACACACACACACACACACACACAAAAAAAAAAAAAAATTATATATATATATAAATCTCACACACTCACCCTGAGAGGGGATGGTGTCCTCAGAGCAGCAGGGCGTGGTACTCTGAGTGCTATATCCACTGGAACACTGGAGCGAGTCTCTGCTGGAGTGCTGAGCGTCCAACTGCAGACCACGAGAGAGAGCCAAAGCCAAATCCTGCTGAACCTCCACCTCCTACACACACACACACACACACACACACACACCACTCAAGAGCCTTGCTTGCACTCTACACGCTGTATATAAAGACAGACTTGTGTTTAAAACGATGTATTATTACACAGGTATGAACTGTGGAATGTTTCTGAAGGTTCTTCATCAGACACGTGACTGACCTTCGGTGTATTCGTGATGCTCCTGGTTTTCTGATTGTCCTCGGGCTGTGTGGAGTTTACTGTCGGCTGGTACGAGTTGTTCGAGTCCACCACCTCCTTCGGCTCCTTCTTCTTCCTCAGCGTGTTCACCATGGGCTGATCGTACGGGCCTGGTTTCGCCCAGTCCTACACACACATCATTACATCATAATACTGAATACACAACACTGCACCATCACTGTATTTAACCACGTTCTCAGATCCAGCCACTGGATGGCGACCTTTAACCGAATGACTGGCCTGACTGCTTTGGAAATACATTACAGAACCAAAGATACATCTTAATTTTACATCATCAGTTTCTTTACAGAACGACCTTCAAGGAGCTTAGAGGATCTCAGCTTGACTTGATGAGTCAGAGCGAATCAGTGTGTCGGTCGGTGTGACTCTCTCACCCAGAGCGAATCAGTGTGTCGGTCGGTGTGACTCTCTCACCCAGAGCGAATCAGTGTGTCGGTCGGTGTGACTCTCTCACCCAGAGCGAATCAGTGTGTCGGTCGGTGTGACTCTCTCACCCAGAGCGAATCAGTGTGTCGGTCGGTGTGACACTCTCTCACCCAGAGCGAATCAGTGTGTCGGTCGGTGTGACTCTCTCACCCAGAGCGAATCAGTGTGTCGGTCGGTGTGACTCTCTCACCCAGAGCGAATCAGTGTGTCGGTCGGTGTGACTCTCTCACCCAGAGCGAATCAGTGTGTCGGTCGGTGTGACTCTCTCACCCAGAGCGAATCAGTGTGTCGGTCGGTGTGACTCTCTCACCCAGAGCGAATCAGTGTGTCGGTCGGTGTGACTCTCTCACCCAGAGCGAATCAGTGTGTCGGTCGGTGTGACTCTCTCACCCAGAGCGAATCAGTGTGTCGGTCGGTGTGACTCTCTCACCCAGAGCGAATCAGTGTGTCGGTCGGTGTGACTCTCTCACCCAGAGCGAATCAGTGTGTCGGTCGGTGTGACTCTCTCACCCAGAGCGAATCAGTGTGTCGGTCGGTGTGACTCTCTCACCCAGAGCGAATCAGTGTGTCGGTCGGTGTGACTCTCTCACCCAGAGCGAATCAGTGTGTCGGTCGGTGTGACTCTCTCACCCAGAGCGAATCAGTGTGTCGGTCGGTGTGACTCTCTCACCCAGAGCGAATCAGTGTGTCGGTCGGTGTGACTCTCTCACCCAGAGCGAATCAGTGTGTCGGTCGGTGTGACTCTCTCACCCAGAGCGAATCAATGTGTCGGTCGGTGTGACTCTCTCACCCAGAGCGAATCAGTGTGTCGGTCGGTGTGACTCTCTCACCCAGAGCGAATCAGTGTGTCGGTCGGTGTGACTCTCACCCAGAGCGAATCAGTGTGTCGGTCGGTGTGACTCTCTCACCCAGAGCGAATCAATGTGTCGGTCGGTGTGACTCTCTCACCCAGAGCGAATCAATGTGTCGGTCGGTGTGACTCTCTCACCCAGAGCGAATCAATGTGTCGGTCGGTGTGACTCTCTCACCCAGAGCGAATCAATGTGTCGGTCGGTGTGACTCTCTCACCCAGAGCGAATCAGTGTGTCGGTCGGTGTGACTCTCTCACCCAGAGCGAATCAGTGTGTCGGTCAGTGTGACTCTCTCACCCAGAGCGAATCAGTGTGTCGGTCACTGTGACTCTCTCACCCAGAGCGAATCAGTGTGTCGGTCAGTGTGACTCTCTCACCCAGAGCGAATCAATGTGTCGGTCGGTGTGACTCTCTCACCCAGAGCGAATCAATGTGTCGGTCGGTGTGACTCTCTCACCCAGAGCGAATCAGTGTGTCGGTCGGTGTGACTCTCTCACCCAGAGCGAATCAGTGTGTCGGTCGGTGTGACTCTCTCACCCAGAGCGAATCAGTGTGTCGGTCGGTGTGACTCTCTCACCCAGAGCGAATCAGTGTGTCGGTCGGTGTGACTCTCTCACCCAGAGCGAATCAGTGTGTCGGTCAGTGTGACTCTCTCACCCAGAGCGAATCAGTGTGTCGGTCGGTGTGACTCTCTCACCCAGAGCGAATCAGTGTGTCGGTCAGTGTGACTCTCTCACCCAGAGTGAATCAATGAATAACTTCTTACACATCAGTGTTTCTCTCTAAGCCATGAATAAAATCAGTGTTTTGATTAGAGTGACTCTAAGGCAGTGTGAGTCAGTGTTCCCTCTCCTCCAGGCCACCTGGTGGAGGAATGATTCTAATGGAGCAATGGAGTAAATAAAATGGATGGACAAACCTTCCAGCTGGGGATCTTGGAGGATGGGGGGAGCATGCCAGGGGTCAGCGTGGAGTAATGGGGGTAATCGGGCATCAGCGCTGAGCCTGGCCTCGACCACGACCTCAGAGTGGAGGAAGAGTAGGAGGATGAAGGGGAGGAGGAGGAGTGGGAGGAGGAGGGATTTGGAGTGAAGGGGAAGGCCACTCCGGCTGAGTACGAGGCCTCTGCAGGGGCGTAGTGGCCGTAGCCGTTTGTCAGCTGAGAGTGGTCAAGTGGATGGATGACAAAAACATAACGGAAGAAAGAAATAAAAATAAAATCATGAATGAATGAACAAAGCAACAAAATATGGCTGAGAGAAAAAAATATATATATAAAAGTACAAAGTCACATGCTGCAAATAAAATACCACTAATACAAAACAGACACATGAGAGATCTGATAATGGAGTGAGTGACTGCCCGATGGGAAATGACCCTAATTCATGAGGGAGCCAATAGGAAGTGGCGCTGGTGAGCAGACAGCCAATCAGGAGTCACCTTTTCAGTGGGAGAGCTGCACTCGCTGACTGACTGAGCCGACTCAGAGGAATCCAACGAAGCACAGCTGGAAGGAAGCTGCACACAGCAGACAGGATGAGCAGAGGACACGCCCACAGACCCACCCACACAGAATAAAAGGGCAAAAAGAGAGCAGAAAGAAAATGGAAAGGGTGGAGAAGCAAAGGATGCAATCAGATAGAGAGAGAGAGAGGTTCAATGTGATGCAACAAGAGCAGCAGTGTTCGTGCAGGTGGCTGAATTCGGAGTGTTTACACTCGTAATCTGATCAGCATTTGGTGTCGAGTGTAAAAGTTTGCGCACCCCATAAGTTTTAAAAAGAAAATTCAGGCAGTATTTTACAATTTCTCAAAAACATGCTTAAAAAAAAAAAAGAAGAAAAGTGTGTATCATTCCACAAGACATTTGAAACATCGAAAAGAAAAGGATTTTCCCCCCAATCATCTCTCTCTCTCTCTCTCTCTCTCTCTCCAGACAGAAATAAAAAGCAAACGTCGGCCCTGATGTGTTTTATCAGCACCAGAATCCAAACCATAAACCTCGATTTATTTATTTTTACATCAACATCGTACAAAACAAATGACTGAGGATCCTGAGGGTGTTTTTTTTTGGTTTGCTGCAGATTGTGTTTTTCTTCTTATGCATGGATCAGCTGATAAAAACTAACGTCTTTAAAAATGACCTTGCCGTCTGTTTCATTCCCACGGCACCATTTCCCGGGGGTGGTGGTGAACTTTTTATGAGGCTGCGATACGCCTCCAGTCTAAACACGTCCCAAACACAGCAACACGTTTTGTGGGTGTGGGCTGAAATCATGCGGCTTTGTAAATTGCGAGGGGAAGAAACGAGCCCCTCCATAATTAGGGACAGACTTGGCCTCTTTTTAAAACCTCTGACCCAAAAAACACCAACAGTGAAAGAATACGCAGACAAAGAACGAGTGCTCGTGTCCCTATTAGCTTGCTGTCGTTGTTAGCTCGGCTTGTGTTATTAGCAAAACTATCCATTTGTGGTGGGAGCAAAGCTGGATTCGGATCATTAACATGGGTACCCTAGCAATTAGCCTGGCCCTCGTGAGGCCAAGAAGTCCCTGTGGATCATGGGAAAGTGGAGATTACTGTGAGAGAGACAGGGAGGGAAAAGAAAGAAAGAAGGAAAGGAAAAGAAAGAAAGAAAAGCTAGCAGTCAAATGGATGTCTCGTAAAATCTGGCTAGCAGCTATAAAAACCTCACTCTTAAATAAATAAATGTAATGAGCTCCAACACACTTTTACAGTTTAAAGCAGGGTCATGGGGGGCAACTCAAGTCTGAGGACCTCGTACTCAAACGACGAAGGGAAGTGCACTCTGGATGAACCCTTCACATGCACAGGATAAATGAAACCTTGCCATTCAGTGACTGAGTTTGATTCCGTTACAAATATGTGCACACCACTGAAGCACTACTCACACGAAACACACCATTTAAACACTGAATATTTTATACATTTTATGACAATAACCTGAATCAGCATTATTGGAGTCAACAAAGCATGACCTGATGCCATCCGACAGTACTTTACTTCACGTTAGCGAGGTTTCAGGTATCCAAATCTAAACCTCTTCACGTTACATCGCCACTTTAATGGAACGTGATAACTTAAAGCGCTGGCTCGGTATCAGATTGAAGGTTACTGGTAAAAAAAAAAAAAGTTCTGGAGTAGTGGACTCCAACAGCTAACTCGTTAGCACAGAGCTGCATTTAGGTAGCTGGCTTACGATTGACTGATCAAATTTAAATTAAGCCCTGTCGCCTGTTGAGCCAAGGATGTCCGTCACTGCAAAATAAGTTCTCGTTAGTTCTCATTTCACTCAAGGCTATGTTCGATCGAGAACCCAAAAAGGGCCTTTAGGTTTAAAGACGCCAAGAAGCCTTAAATATCCAAAGAAAGCTTGAGGAGTCCCGCTGGCATACATTGATACCGTTTTGTCCGAACACCCTTCAGCAAAACCAGCATTTTTGAGAAAAATGCAAGGGCTTGGCAAGTGTTCACAGTGACTAACTTGAGGGGGATGTGCACCGATGTCTACAGTGACATCGTTGTTGGTTTTCCACAGAAACTGCTGCAGTACCTTTGAGCAACACTATGACCAGAATTTGTCAGACGGGGTAGTCGGGGACTTACCTGAGAGGTGGGGTCGGAGGGCATGGGTGAAGGCGACTTGGACTGGAAAGCGTCGTGTGAGGCGAAGCCTGAGTCGTGCGAGGATACACTGGCGAGGCGGGCGGGGACCTGCTGCGGCACGGTGATGCTGTGGTAGCGACAGAGCGGGGAGGACGAATGAGACAGTGAGCCGCTGGAGCGCGAGTCGCTGCTGTTCACACTGTTCAGACTGCTGTTAGGGCGGGGATGGGACAGGAAGGGGCGGGGCATGGAGAGGAAGCGGGACAAAACAGAGGCGACCGGGAACCATTAAACACTCCACACACACCATGCAAATCCCAAAAACACAAGCATAGAGACCCACACAAGCACCTGATCCTTCCCTTTGGAACAATTTCAACACATCAGATTTAAATCAAGTACCTGATCTAGAACAGCTCGATCAGACCTCAGAATTGAGCAAAGAATATTTGCAAATGTGTTTCAATGATCAAACACACACACAATTTCTTAAAACTAAGTAAGCATTGAGAAAACCCCAGAAGGCTGAAGATCCAAAAACATCCCACTTATCTAATACACGATAATTACTTGGTGGCCTGATTTATATTTTTAGCCGTCGGTCTAAAATCAGAAGCTCTTGGTACATGGGACAGGACAAAATTGCCAAAGGGAAGAATACGACATGAAACAAGACGAATGATCAAAGCCACATCTGATCATGCTCAGAAGTGCAGGGGGAAGTGAAGATGGTTAGCACTCAGACTGAACAAAGATCAAGTGATTCATGTACAATGCAATGAAAAATAAATAAAAGGTAAAAAGACGAGCAGAAATCCAGTACTGACTTTAATCCCCATTGCTGCCCTGTGGACATTTCCAATCTTTCCTTATGGGAGATTGTTAAACGACCCCTAGCTAGCAAGCTACGTAGCTAGCAGACTAAATGATTAGCAATTGACATGATACGATACATGGTACAAAGGTAACTTGCCGTGGCAAAGCGGTTATAATCCGTAACTTTTGGAGAGTTTCAGTGATTTGTGTGACCGGTGTTGGAGCAACTGTTCACAAAGCAAAGTGGGTGTGGCCAGGTGGTGAGATAACCAAATCAAACAAAGGGAGGGTCTGTGGAACTCAGGAGTTTTGAAAATTTCCTTCTTTTTTGGTGTGTATCCGATGTTTGTTCTGAACTGCTGGTGCTTAAAGAAGGCAACTGGACTTGCTTGAAATTCTTGAAGACGTTTCACCCCTCATCCGAAAGGCTTCTTCAGTCCTGTCTGAAAGGAACCTTTTCAGGGATGAGAATGGGACATTTAAAAAAAAAAAAACTCTGAAATGTCTGCCAACTTTTCATATATATATATATATATATATATATATATATATATATATATATATATATATATATATTATATATATATATATATATATTATATATGTTTTCAAATTCAATGATGGTTTAAAATGTTTATAAACTTACTTTTATAACATTTAATAATCCCTAGTACTTATTAATCACTAATTCATAAGTAGTAATGATTAATAATCAATAATAATTACTATTACTACTAATTATTATTAGTGGTTGTTAATATTATTCTTATTATATTAAAAACACTGTTGTAGACGATCAGTAATAAAACTAAAAAAAAAAACTTTTTGTACAAATTATTCATATTGTACTATATTTACAATTATTGTATTTTCTGGAGTTCTTTTTAATTGAGTTTTGAAATAAAGGTTGTTTATATATTTATATTAAACTTGGTACAATAAACAAATGTTAATTATGTAAAAAAAATGATGCTAATCATTATTATTATTTCCTATAAGCCCCGTTTTCCACCTGACTCCTGTGCGCATGCGTGAACCCCCCTGCGTTTCACTCCGGAGCGCTTGACCTCTAACACGCGCGCGCGCCTCGTGTCCGTGAAAAGCCAGTTTCCCAGTGGGCGTGTCCCCAGCGCTGCGGTACCGGCTTTAAACACATTTGTGCGATCCAGCGCTTTTTATCGCAAACGATTCTTCTCCTTATTTTGGGGTATGTGTCATCCCCCAACCACTTGTCGTTAAACAGACATCTTCCCATAATTATCAACGCTTTCTAGCGCCTGCGTAAGCTACCTGCGCATCTCTCACTCTTCACAACCACCACACCACACCCACACCACACCGCCTCCAGCAGCCTCCTAACGTTAGTTCTTGATCTACGGAACGCACAGAACCAATGCTGCCCCCAAAAGGTGCGCTGGTCACTTTTAAAATTACAGTTAAAAAAATACCCCAAACCGGATGGAGACATTTCACTCGTTCGGTCCAGTATTAAATTTAATACCTCCCTTTCGAAAATTCCAGTCATTTCTCAACGGATTTACACATTTCACAAAAATGACATTTTCAGCGGGGAAAACTCGGAATTCCGTGGAAAATTCTCATCCCTGCCTTTTGGATGAGAGGTGATGTGTCTTCAAGAATATCAAGCAAGTCCAGTTGCCTTCTTCTTTAAGCACCTCCGGTTTACGATGACCTGGATGACTCAGATCCTGCACAGATATTTGTTCTGAATTACGCGTTGAGAAGCATCTCCGAGACTGTACAGGTCACAGGTGAGTAAAATTACTACATTAACATCACGGAGCTCACAGAGATGCCTACCCCAAATTTTGAATTTCAGTATTCTTGAAAACATTTTTCAGTATTTTGGAATGACTTTCAGTAACATTAATTTATGCGCATTTCCATTATAAAGAGTTGTATATACCAATATGTTTAACATTTAAATTATTAAAAAGAACTGTTTTGTGTGAATTGAATAAACAAAACACGAGCAGCCATCTCAACTGAATTTCCACTCAACAAATTTCTCGAGCATACAATACATCACATTTTTATAAATACAACAGTGTTCCCTGTTTGCAGACATTACGGTTGACGACCAATCATTGGTATTGAATGTAGCTCCTCAAAAGTATTATATTATATTGCCTGGCAAAATGTTCTACCTGTTCAAGGATTCTAATAAAATTTTTAAAAAATTTCTTATTTCATGCCAAAGAGAGTCCGACATTGTTACCTTAATGTCCCAATATATAAATACTTCAGCATAATGCTTCAGAAGAGACACTGAATAAAATGGCATTTATAATTGTATTTAAAACAGTGGGATGATCAATTTTTTGCCACAATCCCAACAGCACTAATCATAAAATTCTGTTTTTGATCATACTACATGTACATTTGCACTTGCAACACTGAAAAGACTTTGAATTAAAGAAGTAGAGCCAGTGTTTGATATTTCAGTGAATAAAAATCAGACATGTAAAAAGAAACTGAATAAGTTTAACTCACATTTCATGGCATTAATTGGCAAGTTCAACTCCAAGCACAGGTCAACCATCACCGCTTCAGCACGCGTCACGTTCCGTGTCTTTTCATCCACAGATTTCGTAAAAAACCACTGGATACCCCCAGATTTACTTTCCGCCTGACTCGCCATTTCAGCATACTCCATATGTGTTTTGTAGTTGACATGCCGCGTGCAGTCATCGCGACCACCACGTTTGCAGTGCGCGTATCCATTGCCCTTTTGACTGGGTGTAACGCACGGCCATTCTACCGTATCGAAAATAGCGCAAACAAATGTGCGGAATCTGCGCATGTCACACACAGCATGTGCGGTTGTCGTAAAAATAAATAGCCGTGAATCGCGCATGGATTGAAAAAGTCGCTTGGACATTTAAAAACAACTCACTGGAATTTTTTAAGACTTTATAATAATTCCATACAGAATAACACTGTTTGCCGTAACATCGTATTTACGTAACTTTTCCGTACTAGTAGGCATCTCTGAGCTCAGTGTAAAGTTAGACTAATTGGTTTAAATCACCATGGAAAAACTGGTGCATGTGTTGTGGCCAGGAACAAATCCTTATATGGGAAGAAAAGCACTTAACCAGTTACTCAGAGTCGGAACCAGCCCCAGGCAGCACCGGTATACGGCACGCCAGATGAAAATCAGGTTGTTCGACTGTACACAGCCATCGTGCCCCACGAAACAGTGCACTGCGTAATGTTTGTTAACTCCCACCCTTACCAGAGCAAAGTGCCTTGATCTTGCTTTGCTTGCCTTTTTAATCGTTTCCACTCGTAGGCAGTTTCTCCAAACTCTTTCTTTATCCAGTGTTCAGTTGGTACCATGAAACAAACAGTGGAAATAGAACTAGCCACCACGACACGCTGTAATGCTGCACCCCCCTGGCAGTTACCCAAAGTATACCCTTTGTATCCATGTCTACTTCTACTGTGTATGCATGAAGTAAAAAGTCACCAAGAACAGGGAAACCGTCAAAGGCGATTCTGTGATCAAATAGGTGGAAAATCCCCAAGGGTGAGTTCAGAACAGTACTGGAACGCAGTCAGTCTGATTCCTGAGCAACGAGGAGTGGGAAAATGTGTGCTCATCCAAAACAAAAAAGCTTGGTCGATGCTCACCTGCACATGCTGGACTTCCTGGACATGGTGGTACTTGGAGACGAAGGGGGTGTTTGGTAGGACCAGCTGTAATCCGAACCCTTTAGATCGTGGATGATCTGAGTAGAACACAAATGACGGCGCCCAATGAACCGGACTCATAAAAACACTCAGCTATTCAATACCACTCACTTGTCGCAGACAATTGAGCGCAATCTAAATCTCATAGCGTGACCGGACCTGTGAGAATGAGACCGCAGAGGCGGTGGTAGGTGGGTAGGTTATTATTTGGTCTGTTGCATAAAGCTTGGGGTAAAAGATGTGAAGAAGCAGTTTATGCCCGCTCCAGCTACAATTCACAGCCAGGTCGAGCAGAGGGGATGGAAACACTTGCTAACTCAGCGGTCCAACAACTAGAGGATTTGCACTTGTGATGTTTGTATGGGTTCGAAGCCCAGAACCCAAACCTGTCAGCTACCCCTGCCCCGTGTCCGGCTGACTCCCTTGTCCGTAGATTTTTTTGAGCAGTCCAAGGTAACCCTTAACGCCTACATTTGCCAAGTTGTTTATTTCCTCCCGGTCAGACTTTCGGTTGGCCTGAGCAAGTCATGCATGCTCACATTTGTGCCCATAAAACCAGTCAAGGACATTGAGGACATGTTAATTCAGCTTGGCGTGCGAGTGAAGAAATAAGCTACGCAGGATCTGACAAAATCTTGATCTAATCAGATCAGACGCTGATATATTTGTCTCATCTTGCCTTGCACCAGAACGTAGGCTCAGTCTGTACACGGTTAAACGTACACAAGTTCTCAGACGCTCCATGGCAACCTGCAGGCAGAGTCTGAAACTAATCTGACAATTTGGATCATCATTGTTTACCTCCACAATTTGAGTCTGCAATGCAAAATCAGGAGGGAAGGCCTTTCACACACCTCACCAACCCAATCTGTTCGGAAATCGCAGTCTATCTGACGCCGAGGTAAAACAGACCTACTGGTTAACGTACTGTGCCATGAAGTTGTGAACTGAGATTCCAGGACAGCAGAAGCCTGATCCCTGAACTGCTCAGCTCCAAGTGAGCATCTGCATTACGCTGCATAGAAGGGATGCACCATTTTCAAAGCTTATGTTTGCAATTAAATGGAAAAAAAAAAAATCTTCCACCAACACTCTCCTTCAACGAGATCGAATAACGAGCGAAATGTCATGTCTAAGCTGCAACTGTCATCAGTCTGGGCTTATCTCTGTCCCTGAACCTTGGACAGGCATGTCAAAATGAGACAGCGCGTCAAAACAGCTTGTACAGGGCAGATTAATCACCATCCTGTTCTTCAACTCGGTGAGCCGTTGAAACCTCCGCTGAGGAAACACAATCCATCAGTGCACACGCAACGACGATGTGACGTCTCCTGCACTTCTGCAGTTGCAGCAAAAAACAGCACCAGAAAGGAGTTTCATTTCAAATATTTTATGGGTGGAAAAAAAAAAAAAAACCTCTCGTCAGTTTGATGCAGACGATGACTTTTCTTTCAGTCGGGACAGAAACTTAGCAGGCGAAACGGACTGGACAGATTGCTCAAGAAACCCGTTTCATAACACTGCTCTTGCTCAGGGTGTGAGTGCGTTCCAACAAAAAAAAACACACCCTTTTAAACAAGAACCAAGTCCGACCTTCACCGAACACAAATCGAAACGTTTCTACAACACAGCGGAGTGACAAGTTTATGCGAACGAGCAGTTAGCTTGGAGTTTATTAACAGACCTGTTCGCTGGCGGGTGGCAGTTTGTGGGGGTCCATCGTCAAAGCTTTGAGGTCCTCGGCGATGGTCTGAAGATGGACGATCTCACCCAGCATGGCCATCTCCTCATCCTGAGACACAGAGTTGCGCAACATGACCAAAGAGACAAGAAAAGACTTGAGCAGCACTTCTTTTTCCTACTTTCTGTCCAACACTCGCGACAAAAACATGGCCGCTGCTCACCACAACGGGCCGGAGCATGGAGACGAAGATACAGAAGCGTGCTCGCTCCTCGATCAGCGCCTTCCTCACCGCTTGCTTCTCCGTCTCCTCCAGCAGCAGGTATTTGTCCGTCACATCCTGGACGGCGCTGTCCAGCTGAGGCTGGATGTCCCCTCTCCCTGCAGGACACGACACGTTCGTTCATCACGCAGGAACAAGTGACGCGACGGTGAGAGTTCATCGCTCTTCATGAACATTACCCAGAAAATTTTAAACCAACAGGATTAACTTGAATGATAAATCATTCAATAAAATAACTAACAAATAAAAATGATTCTTTTTAGCAATCAATAATATTGAAAAATGTTAATTATCTAACAGGTAGACAGACAGATGGATAGACAGCCAGGCAGACAGACAGGAAGCCCATGACATCAGTCTCAATCTTTTTTGAGAAAGTAACTGATGCATCACATGCGGCGATTGATTCGATTAACCGGGTCATGTTTACCGTAATGAAGAAGTTTTTGCCCCCTGCCCCGCCCTCATGCTGTCCTCCTCGAAGCCTTCCGAAAGACAACGCGACCTTTGACCCGAGGGTGTGTTTTATTTACAGGATCGCAAAGTGAAGCATTTGAGAGAGAAATGTGAAAATCACACACTGCCGTGACTCGACCGATTCCCAATACGGCTTCTTTCGAGCCCAGGGAACGCGTTTCCAATGACCCCCGGGGGACAGAGTTGAGGAAAACATGCGAGTAAAACCGACAGAGGATAAGAACACACTGATTTATACTCGTACCAATAATTATAACAATAATAATGCATGTCTAATGAAAGCTATTCTTATATATTACCATGAGAAAAAAAAAAAAATAGATGACATCATGGATTCAACACACACACACACACACACACACACAAACCTCCAACGGCCACTTTGTTAACACGACACAAGGCAACAGACACCAGAAAGCCACTGAAGCGCAGCAGTGATTTGGAACACAGCTCGGTTGGGGGAGGGGAGGGGGCGGACCCCACACACACTTACCCAGTGCATCAGCTGCTCAAAACAGGTGCACACACACACACACACACACACACACACACACACAGTGATGCAGAGCAAAAAGAAAATGCAGAGCAATGTGTCAGGTTTTTGTGCTAATGATATGCCAAATATGCTAATAACCCTAAAAGCAGCAAAGGAGGCGTGGCCACCGATAGCCATCAGTCCAAAGAAAGGAGGCGTGGCTTCGACAGCAGTCAGTCCAAAGAAAGGAGGCGTAACCTCGAACAGCCATCAGTCCACACAACTATAAGAAAGGAGGCGTGGCCTCTATAGCTGTCAGTTCATACAGCTATAAAAAAAGGAGGCGTGGCCTCTACAGCAGTCAGTCCATACAGTTTTTTGAAAGGAGGTGTAGCCTGTGTAGCCATCAGTCCAAACATCTATAAGAAAGGAGGTGTGACCTCTACAGCCATCAGTCCATACAGCTGTAAGAAAGGAGGCGTGGCTTCTACAGCCGTCAGTCCATACTACTTTAAAAAAAAAAAAGGAGGCATGGCCTGT
Source organism: Neoarius graeffei (assembly GCF_027579695.1). Lineage (NCBI taxonomy): Eukaryota > Metazoa > Chordata > Actinopteri > Siluriformes > Ariidae > Neoarius > Neoarius graeffei. Next base: position 2,214,949 of record NC_083573.1, on the reverse strand, counting down.
ACAGCCATCAGTCTATACAGCTGTCAGAAAGAAGGTGTGGCTTTTACAGCTGTCAGTCCATACATCGAGAAGAAAGGAGGTGTGGCTTCTATAGTCATCAGTCCAAAGAAAGGAGGCATGGCCTCAACAGCCATCAGTCCGGGGGGGGGGGGGGGGGGGGGGCTCACATCTGTGGTCACTTTCCAAACCCACTCCTGTCCCAGACACACAGTGGAGCTCCGCCTCATCACCAAACCAACATCACACACAGGAACGAATCACCATCATGATGATTTACATAACAATGGGTTTTACATAACGTTCTACTCTCAGATTTCACATTTAAATCTGATTTGCCTCCGTGTGTGTGTGTGTGTGTGTGTGTGTGTGTGTGCGCGTGTGCGATCAGAAACAGGAAGTGATGCGTGTATTACCTTTCTTTGCTTTCTTCTGCAGTTTCAGAGTGTCTGAGGATTTCTTCTTAATCTCCTGCCGAGCTTTTTTATACTCTGTGTGGATGAAGAGATGAGAACATAACCCAATAAAATCAACTCTTTATTCCAAACACACACACACACACACACACACACCTTTGGCGTGGTCCTTATCCAGTGTGTTTGCACCTCTCTTCCACTCCTCCAGCTGCTCCTGAAGAGGGTTCATGAAGCAGTCGATAAAAGTCCTGAAAAACACCAAACACTGAGAAACTCTCACCTGATTACACCGCCATGACCATGAGGGCTGAGGCAGAGGAAAAGCAGCAGAGAGAATGAAATAAACGAGGACAAACAAGTAAACAGAGAAAGAAAAAAGAAATTTAAAGAAAAAGCAAAAGAAATGTAAAAAACAAAATGAAAATATAAAAACAGGCAGAAAAATAAATGAACAGAACAAAGAAAATAAGAAAATCAAACAAACCAAGTGAGGAAAATCATGAGGAAAGAAAAATGAGAAAAGGAGAGAAAGAAATGAGAAAAAAGTGAAATGAGAAAAAGAAAGGAAAATAAAGACACAACTGCTCGCTTTCTCATGACGTCTGTCACTATGGAAACATGACTCTCGCTGCTTGCTCTTTTTTTTTGGCTCGCTTTTCCGTAAAGGCTACATGCTAGCTCACTGTTTGACGTTCTAAACAACGGGAAGAAAATTTTACTGAAAATCCATTATTTAAAGACGTGACAGGATTTCCTCTGTCGCAGGGGTCTCCTCACAGAGACGTGGGTCTGCTCGAGCCCATCGCTCGCTCCTTTACGTTTCTCGCTGCACATCCAGCAGCTGGGGAGTTTAAATTTAGATTCTCATCTGTGGCTGGTTTACAGCGTGGCTGAGGAGAAACATCTCCCCTGAAATTAGAGCAGAGAGCCAGTGAGGCGTGGAACAGCTCCAGTTCCACAAGTTTAGACCCCCCAGCAATTTTTTTTTTTAAACCATCCTGCTTGCGGACGTGATGGACACACCTTGGACCTACTTCAGTTCTGACCATCAGTTTCAAAATTTCAAATAAATAAATTGGAATAGATGGATAGAAACCCATCTTGGTTCCAGGGACTTGGGTTTAATTCCAAACTCAGATAATTATTTATGCATTCCTGTGATTAAAATCAAGAATCAGATGCTGTAATAATAATGGAGTAAATATTTACGTGGAGAACTGCTTCAGCTTGGCCTCGATGCTCCTGTGCCTCATACACATCCTGGTCAGAGCCGAGCCGATGTCTCTGGTGCCTCCTGAGAAGAAAAAAAAAAAAAAACTGATTTAGCCAAAATGTAGACCAACTTTTCTCTCTCAGAGGACAAAAAGAAAAAAAAAACCCAAAAAACGCACAACTTGAATGTTGCTCTTGCAGAAAATGTCCAAGTATGTTGACGGCACATGTTTGAGTTCAAGTCACTCAGAAAACGATTTCAACATTTCTAAGTCCTCTTCCACAAGACAAGCCATTTTACAAACATGGAAAACACACATGGCATTTAAAAAAAAAAAAACCCTCACTGTCTGGCGAACATTACTCAAGCTTCGATAACTGATAGCTCCATCTCGTTATCCATAACCACAACTCGACACAGACTGACACCAGTTTCGACGAAACATTTAAAATGTTTTAACATCCCAATAAAGAGAGAGAGATTCCTCAGGGACGTGATGTGGGTCCACACAAGATCCTTTTAACTGAATTTCTCGTCCATCTTTTCTCCCAGGATGGAGTCCATGTCAGCGAGGAGCCTTTTGAGAAACTACGTGCATTTCGACAGGTTTGAGAATCGAACGGCGTGTCACGAATGTTGGAGTTATTTCTATTGAAATGTAACTGGGGTAACACGGGGAAAATCATTCCGTTACAAAATCCGCTTTTTTTGTTTTCTATAAATTCATTTTATAAGTCGTTACCTCTTGCATTTGACGGCTACCAGCATGTCACGATCGCATTCCCAAACAGCTTTCAGAACAGATGATGCCCTTTTCAGTCAATGGGCAGACAGAACGTTTTTTGCACTCGCCCCTCCAGTCAGTGGTTCCAACTTTGGGAACGGTAAATTTGTGACGGGGTTCCGGTGCCGCCAGCTTTTTGGCATCACCACCAATCGTTTTTCAGTCAAAACGCATGGAACCGGTTCTCGATTCTGCACTGGCACCACATCGACGGAAAGACTGTCGGTTTACATTTTGATCCAACAAGCTGGGAAGCGAGTCAGTAAACCCAAAAACTGTAGTGTCACATTATCAATGCAAGAAAGGTGAAAATATGGAATACGGTACATCACGTTAGATTGATACCACAAATTATTGGGCTAAGCTATACCGTTAGCATCCTTGGTGTCTGGGAAAGTCGCTGTTTGTCATAACGCTAAAATGCTAAACCTTCACAGCCTGCTGTCAGCATTGACTTAACAGAATCGCAGGAAGGTAAGAGGAGGTGATTGAGTGACCTCGCGCTTCCCTGCGAGGGTCGGATCTCAGTGAAAAACACAAATATGACCGCATCGATCGCCAGGTTCACAAAACATGCTTGACAAACTTTTCATTTCACCCTTTAAAAAAAGTTGGCTGAAAAATCCTGACACTTTGATGTGCAGCTGTACATCATCTGCATACCGATTCTCTTCGTTATTACCGTCTGTTTACCCCCTCAAAATGGACGAGTTTGAGTTCCTCTGCCCTCACCTGTATCCCAGGAACACGTTGGGTATCAACTCCGACATCCTCGTGTTCTTGAGTCAATGCAGTACAAAGTAATGGCACCCTCTAACCACTGCTGTAGACTTTTCCAGTTGTTTGACAAGAGTTAAAGATCTCGTGTTTCTGCTGTTTATTTAAAATTTTTATGAACCATCTGAGGTCACAGTTATTGCCTGCGATAAGAATCATGTTGCAAACAAACAGCAGCAATTCGCTCACCGCTTCTATTTTCTTCAGCACGTATAAATGCACATTTGTGACACCTCACAGAATCCAGGGACGCATGTCGGCTGAAACGAATCAGAGATAATCGCAAAAAAAGCATTTTTTTTTTAAATTTGTGATTTTTGTTTTTTTCCATCATGTGCAAGTTGAGATCTTGAACAATGCAATCAGTATTTCAGATAATAGATTGTTTTGTTGGAAAAGCATACATTTTTTCTTGCAAATTGTGTCGTTTTTGTCAGGACTGTAGCCTGCTGGGGGGTGTGGGTAAATTACCATATGGGCCATTCACATGATGATTTAAGTCTTTTGTTTTTTTTTCGCGAATCAGCTGTATGATACGAGCTGAGCTCTTGGCTACTTAGCTGCATACAGGCGTGTGATTTCACTATGGAATGAGGAAGCTAAACAGAGCACAGAGGAGCTGAAACACCGCGAAGCAAACAGACACACGGTATTTACATCGGAGATAACCATTTCTAGCAAAAAAAAAAACGCAACCAAAAAGTTCTAGGACTACATTATTCCATCGGAGGCATTGGTGTGTGCAAGGCGCCGTTTCTCTTTCTGATGGGGTGAGTTTATTAATCTAAGGCTGTGTGGTTATTTTTGCATGTAACGGAGAGTGTTGTGGTTTGGTTACATGAAACTAGCATTGTGTTAGTTGTGTTATCGTGCTATCTTTCTTACGGTGTGAGTATTTTGTTATTTTTGCATGTAACGGAGTGTGTTGTGGTTTGGTTAAGCCTAGGTCACAACCGGACGTACGATTTTTTGGCCGTGCGATTTTTGGCGTTTCCCAAATCGCTGCGTTTTTTTTTTTTCATGGAGAAAGACGCGCGTTGGCCGTAAGTTTGTCTTGCAACCTGGAAAAAAAAAAACGTAAGCGCCCGTAGAGTTTGTTTGACATGACAAAGAACCTCTGCGGCCGGTCTGCGGCTCGAAAATCAGCACGTCACACGCGCGCTCTCTGTGTGTTTCTTGCGTTTTTTGCACGTAGACCGGCCGTAGGAGCGCGTACTGTACGGCCGGTTGTGACCGAGGCTTTACATGAAACTAGCGTTGTGTTAGGTGGTGTTTACATTAGACCGTATCAGCGGATCATCAGATTAACATTTTTAAAACGATTCGCGTGCACACAGCAACGCCAATACACGGATACGCTCGGCTCCGCAGGCATCCTGCGCTCCAAATCACTCCACCCTGAACAGCGAGTGCCCTCTGGAGGGTGCGCACTCCGGCCCTGCGCAGCTCACAGAGCGCGCGAGTGAAGCACACGAGCAGTGATTCGGGACAAATAGCAGGAAGTGAAAGTCTGCGCCGTTTGTCAGCAGTCGCGTCACATGACCAATGTGGCATGACCAACGCCAGCAAATCAGGAAGGTGGATGTCACAGTGACGTTGTCCAATGACGACATCAGCTAGAGCTCAGCACAGCGTATCCTCGTTCCTCAATGTTTACACAGCACCGGATCAGATACGTAATGGATTGAATACGTGGGCCCTGGCGGATTCAAGTTGTTCCGCCTGTGGAGTCGTTTCCCGGCGTTTTAATGTGAACTGACAGTGCATCCGCGACGAAAACGAGACGGATACGGTCTAATGTAAACACCACCTTAGTTGTGTCATCATCGTGCTATCTTTCTTTCTTACGGTGTGAGTAATTTTTCAACCACAAAATGTTAAAGTATACTTTAGGACTTATTTTTGTACTTCATAATTGTGTTGGGCATACTTTGCATGGAAGGAAAATTGACGTGGTGATCTTTGTTTACATGAAAGTAGTATCGTGCTAGCTCGTAGGGGGTGGGGCTTTCCTTAATGTCATGCAAATGAGCACCATTATGTGCCCGCCCTGCACCCAGAGTAGCTGAGATGGAAAACTTTGAGGGCGATTTTCTCCCTTTTCTGTTTTAAGAAGTATACACTTTCAAAAGGCCACACATTCTTCAAATATTGTCAGATCTCCACATGGAAGGCATCATTGGAAAGCTTAGAGACTGTACTTTCTGAATCTGTCAATAACTCAAAATGCCCCCGGGCCGACATGTGTCCCTGGATTCCGTTATCCGACACATTTCTCCTCACAGTTTATGCAGCTGCAAAAGTAGTTCCAGGCTAAAACAAGATAGATTTTCAGTAAAATTTGATGCAATTCAGTGGACCGTTTTGTTGATTCATAATAATTTGGTGTGTTAATGACCGTGAGGTAGTATTTGATTTTGATCCAGCATTCCCACATCATGACCAATGCCAAGAGTGATCCCACGCCAGTGTTCAGGACGAGGTTAAGATTCAGACAGCCGTCGGTATGCGCTCGGGTGAATGAAACGAGACGCTCTCAGACGGAGGCGGCTGACATTGACGAACGCTCCCTTTGTGCTCCTTTGCCTCGACTGAAAGCTCTCAGCGTGAATGAATACGCGTCGCTGCTGGAAGCGACTTTTAATCTTGGCCAAATGTGACAAACTGCTTTTGTAACGACACAAAAAGAAATACGAGAAAGACGGAGAAGTTCGTTTTGAAACATGCTCACCCCCACCCTGTCTGCTGTGAGGCCTCTGAAGAAAGCAATCTGAACTTAAAAAACCAGAAACCTCGCTTCAACCCCTACACCGGTTCCTTCCACCAGGCAGGGAAGAACAAGCGACTGTTTATAATCTTGTCAGGACTATTTTTCCACCCTGGAGCTCAATATTAACAGTGAACTTAAAAGCGTTATACGGTGCTACAGCCGGTCTTTTCTGACTTGGATTTCCTGAATTGGACATGGGGAAGGGAAACGAGTCCGGGGCTATTTTTAACCGCACTGGGAAACAACCCAAAAAGTAATTTGCATTCATTTACAAGAATAAACGTCAATCCCTCTCACCTCCTCCCTCCTATTCCAACTCCTACAATGACTACACTCTTTGCACAAAAAGAAAAGGCAAGTGTGTGATGTGCGATTTGCATTTCTGGGCGTTTCTGTCGTATGCTCACATTTGATTATATGATACATTTTACTGTACGAGCCATCACGGAAATAATCAGGACCTCGAATAGGTTACGATGTCATGAATGTCGGATGGAAATTAAGTGTTTCGATAGCTGACAGACCTTAATGCATCAGTGCTTACTGGTGTTCAAAGGTCTGTAAGGCTCGAGAGAACAAAAAAGCAATTTCAGAAGAAACTGATCTGGAGAGAACATCAAATATTCTGTGACTACACCAGCGATTTTGGTCCCTTTCCAACCAGTGAACTCGCGTTCTCCAGCACGTTTTCTCCACGCTGCCTGCTGCACTCGAGGGAACGCCCAGGATTACGGGATACTTAGGAAGACAATATAAAATAAGTGTGCCTCATTCAGGATTTTGAATGCAGGACTAAGCTACGCAATTCCAATCCACAACGTGCTCATCACAATGCCAACGCGACATAATCTGAATAATGAACACGACCAAAAATTCGCCAACTCGCTGCATCATTCGTTACGTTTTACGCAGTTGAGAAATACTTTCATGTAAGATTTCAAACACAGTTTAGCTGTTTGAAATTTTTTCCTCCGAATGATATAATCCTATGGCTTTCTTAACACGAATGAAAGAAGTACTTTCTTTGTGGCTTTTAATCCGTACAGTATAGGAAAACTAAACACAAGTAACAAGAAGCGGTTCTGTAATCCATTCATTCATTCATTCATTCTCGACCCCTCCTTTCATTCACCATTGATTTAACATCTGAAAGAAACTCCAGTTTGAGGGGAAAAGTACACTTGAGCGTTTTATTATTTTTTTATTTGAACCCCAATTGTTCATGGTCACCACTCTGAGTTTTTCCCCCCGTGAAACCACCAGCTCCTGCTCCAAGCCATCAGAGAGACAGTCTCCGTCTTGTCTGGAGTCCAAATCCATAACGTGGTCGAACCCTGACAAGCTCAAAGAGCATCATTCTAACATTCAAAGGGTCGGGTTCTTTTGCCTCCACCCTGGCCGGAGGAGTTATGACCATGACGATGTCTGGGTTAAGCTTGCATGAATAAGGCATCAGGACTCAGCTTGGGTCTTAAAATAACTGACAAGCAACTTTTTCAGTTTCAACAAGCGACAATGAGGCCACAGTTGAGCCCCGAGTTAATAAAGAAGCTTTCTGATTTTAAATGTGGAAATTAGGCTAAAATGTCAGCGGCTGTAATCCACACCACAGCCAGTCAGTGAAAGTTGGGGTTGTCGAACTGGAGTCTGGTTTCTCGTCTCGCTGCTAACAAGCAGATCTTGTCTCTCATCTCCCCCCTCCCCCATAAATAGGATCCTGGAGGAAGCAGGTCTAGACAAAACGACTGACTGTGAAACAGATCATTTTCTGACTTGACTTTTCACACCCATCTGACACAAAAACAAAATGATTATTCCAAGAAACTCTGGAGACGCAACAATTCAAAACTGCATCCAAAACGCACGGTCGAAACGCTTCAGAAGCGTCACCAAATCAGAGCAACTTCTGGTCGTCACCGCTGTTCAAAAACAGTCCGTTAAACCTGTTACAATCGCCGGTCTGTTCTTTTCCGTCAGCAAAGTTTGGCATGCTGCAATTCTGTCGCTACGTCAAAAGGTTTTCCTGAGCAGACACGACACCAAAACATCTCACATATCAAGAGTGTCAGACGACGACACCAAGTCAGTGAACCACGTTTCTGTTTCCTCTTGGAGGAAAATCAAACAAAAGCCAGATTCTGTGGTCAACCAAAGTGCTGGCTTTAATTGTGTCTTGTGATGTGTGATGGCACTGAAGCCAAATCGTGATGCTGGCAGGAAGCCGGGCTCGCTCGTTTCTGCGGATATGACAAAAAAAAAAAAAAACCACAGTATTCTGAACACGCAACAAACTTTCCCCTCAATTGATTCGGGTCTCTTGGGAAGCAAACCTCACATTGTACAGTTCAACTGCCAAAAGTGGCATGGTGCCAAAAACACGCAAACGGCCAGATTCCAGAGGGGCGAAGGAACGTACTTTGATGTTAGGAGGGGAAGTGTGAAGCAACTCTAAGATGTGTCACACTTCCCTTAGACTAATTTATTCTCATTTAAAAGCTACTTTTGAGCTCAAATCCAGCGACCCCCAAGTTAAATTTAGACTCCAGTTGCTGCGTCCCTCCCAGAACGCCAAGTCTTGTCGAGTCTGCTTGTTATAAATAGGTCTGACTTGGAGGATTCTGTGATTAACAAGGCACCGCACCACACCTCTTCTCCGTCTCTCTCTCCGTCTGTCCGTCTCTCAGTCTGCGATCATCCACATCTTCGATCCCTTTGATGCGAATGCTAACAATAGGTCCTGCTGCAAATCATAGGGCCAGCGGAAACTAAAATACCCAGCATTATCGTGAATACCATCACCTCCTTACCTCAATGTCTGTCTCCAAAAAGACAAATTAAAGTCTACACCGCGGACAAAATGGCCAAACTCATAAGTAGTCAAGTGCAACACCAGTAAACACGATAATCTTGACAGGAATACCAACAAATCCTGGCAAGAACCACCCACGCTTTAAAAAAAAGGGAGGCCACCACTTCTAACCCCTCATCTTCTGCTCTGTCTGCTTCAACGAAGCTTTGCTCTGCAAAACAAAGAGCTGGAGGTAAATGTTGGTGCAAGTTGATGTTGCAGGGCCTTTTGAGAAGGAGGAGAACACATTCACGGCAACTTGTCCCCCCTGCCAAGAGAGCCTCAACTCACTGCCAGCAAGAGCATAAAAGAAGACTGAACAGGGGACACAATAGTCGAGGGAGGAAGGCGGATAGTTCAGCAGACGCACTTCTGTTTGTACGTTTCAGCTCGAACACAAAGGCAGGCATTCACAAAAAGAATTTCCTTCCAAGAAGCAGCACTGGCCGAGAGCCTGATCTTGTTATCTCCAGCTCCAAGAAGACACACAAATGCTCTAATTCAAGATTACAAGCACTTTCATTGGAAATGAATAAACGGCCGATGTTAAGTTCTTCTCTGACCTTTCGATTATGAACATGGAGCTGATATTTCAGTCACAGCAGGCATGAGGAGGAGCACATACCAAGAATAACTATATAGGATCTTTGTTCACTTTCTCTGGGATGCATATAGCACAGCATCTACTCGCTATGAGGAAATGCCAAGCCAAAGCCCCTCCCATCAGATTTTTTGGAAAGTATTTCGAGCTCGTACAAACTCGAATTGCTCGAGCGGGATTTCGTTGTCGATTCATCACTGACGGATCGGTTTAAATCCTGGATGAGATAATGACAGGACAAGCATTGTTCGTTTAACTTGAACGACAATCCCGTCGTCGAATCGGTTCAGCTACGGGTGGCGAGTGACGAGACAGCAGCTCGTCTCTTCACACTTTGCAGGAATGCTTTGGAAGAGGATCCAGTGAGGAGGACTGTACACGTGTGAGAACAAAACAGATGTGGTTTCAAACTGAGGCTTGACGCATGTTTAAATCACCACAGCCCTCATATGTTCTATTAAGCCATGAAGTTTTGAAACTGAAATATTCATCAGAATAATGGTGATTGGGTACCCGGTTGCCCAGATCCATCCATCCATCCCAAATCACTAAACGTTCATGTCTCGCCGTCATCACCATTCCTACTTGTTTTTTCAGGCTCCAAACCCACCATGAGGAAATGCATGGTGGAGAAAGAACACCATGCAGGCTTAGGTCATCAGAGACGCACAATGACTTGGCAGCAACCATGCAAGGAATGTGCTGACGCTCGGAAAACGCAGACCAGAATGGACACATGCAGGTCATGTGCATGCAGTACAAGAGGAAAATCTGACAGAGCAAATAAGACTACGGCTCTCGAGTTCTCGCATCAGGAACGTCAGGACTGGTTCAGAACGCAGTACTTGAATTAAACTGGCCCGAGAGGTAGCCATGCTTTTTTTGAAACAATGAATATACAGGTTAAACATCTGGTCAGGCTGGTGATGGTGGGACAACCAACCTTTTTTGGGCGATATGACAAAAATATTAATATCGTGAGACTTGAAGACATTTCAGTGAAAGACAATACGTATCATGATCTCCCAGTCACCAGCACAAGTGGTGCTGCATTGAAACAACACTTTGAACTGAGATTATTAATACTTTTGTTGAAAGCCATAGAAAAATTAAACATTGAAATAAATAAACAAAAGGTTCGCTGCAGCTCATCTAATCTGCAGTGTCTCCAGTCATTATAAAAACGGTGAAGCTATAGTTCCTGTGAGCAGCCCAAAGAGTGTTTTCCGAGAACTCCAAGTTCCTGTGAGGTTTTCCCCTCCTTTAACACCACAGCAGTTTGTCAACAATTCCAATTATTTATTTATTAAAAGAACAAAACCGTCTTACTTTCTATCCGTTTGGAGTTATATGGAATACTGCGGAACACGTGGGGGCGGGGGCTTACTTCTGGTTATCGCTTGTGTTTCCGCAGCTACAGGACAATAAGAAAACCTTATTTACCCAACAGCTCACATTTTCATATTCATGAACCATTTCAATCATTGTTTTCTACAACAGATGCTAAGGAATGCTGGGAGTTGTGGGAATCCCTCAGGGCTCAGTGCTGGGCTGAATGGGAAGCGGAGGTGGATTCTCCAGATAATGAAGAAACTGTGATAGGTGTGTGAAGTGCGCACACCTGCTGAAGACCACAACAATACTCCTACCAACTTAACCATCTATCCATCTACCTACCCATCCATCCATCCATCAGTTAGCAAGACACTACAATTCTAGCCTAGTGAACTAGGCCCACCTGCCTAGCGGCCAAAAATATTTTTGCCTACGAGTGGGTCTAGCCTCGGACCATATCAACAACACACATCAAATCGTGCCTGCCAATCACAACACAAGGTTTTTGTTTGGATTCTTTGGGCGGGCTTTTGCAGGAGTGACGACAAAGCTGCGCGACGCTGGAGAAAGCACAACAGGAAAGATGGCTACGGCTGTTGAACAGCGCGCGTTTGACTCCGCTTTGGAATCAGTTTTAGAAGAATTAGACTTGGAGTTTTTGTTGAAACATGAGCAGGAAGAGGCTCTCCGCTCATTCCTTTCCAAGAAGGACGTTTTCGCTGTTTTGCCGACCGGCTATGGCAAAAGTCTGATCTACCAGCTGGCTCCGCCACTGCTTTCTGTCGCTCTGACTACGTCACAGTCACTATTGCGCTGATTGGTCAGAGCGTTGGCCTATACGCACAGAGACTGTTTGAAAGACAACGGGTTGTTCCGACCCACACCCTTCGGAAATGTCTACGACCGAGACCAGACTAAATATTCACATTTTATTTATCCATTTTAACCTATTAATAGTAGTATTCAAATTATTAGAGTTTGCGGTGAGGTAATGTGTGATGTGATGTCTGAATGTTGTGCTGCTGTGACACTGTAATTTCCTGTAAAGGATTATTAAAGTATCTATCTATCTATCTATCTATCTATCTATCTATCTATCTATCTAGCTAGCTAGCTAGCTAGCTAGCTAGCTAGCCAGGCTACTACAATAAAAGAATTTAGCTCAATGTGAAAATACAAAATATAATTTCCTTACCAATTATTTTTTTCAACAAAAATTCTATCAAAAATTTCTATCAATAGTTTGCAAATTGTTGAAGGTCTCCAGAAACCACTATTCTATTGAACATAAAGTGGAAGACACTTATGATGGAATTTTGATTTAAAAAATAAACTCCCAGAACTAAACCCACAACTAATTCTTTATTATTTTCTGGAACAAGCCATCGTGAGTTTGGTGAGAAAATACATCAAACATCTGATCAAACTGTGTGTGTCATTATACACCCTCTGGCCACTTTAATAGGAACTTGTGCCCACTGCTGTGTGTGTGTGTGTGTGTGTGTGTGTGTGTGTGTTCACTGCTTCAGATGGGTTAAATGCAGAGGATGAATTTCACTGTGCTTGAAGTGTGCATGTGACAAATAAAGGCTTATTCTTAGTGATTCGAAGATCCCTGTTCTTGGCTGCAGGAGTGGAACCCAATGTGGTGTTCTCCTGTTGCATGCCCAGATGCTTTTCTGCTCACCACGGTTGTAAAGAGTGATTATACAAGTTACTATATCCTTCCTGAAAAAAAGAAATCTCAAACCCATCTGTCCATTTCCCTCTGACCCTCTCTTATCAACAAGGCGTTAACTTCCACCCACAGAACTGTCGCTCACTCACTCAGTGTTTTTTGTTTTTCGCACCATTCTGTGTAAACTCTAGAGACTGTTTATTGTGTGTGAAAACCCCAGGAGGAGATCAGCAGTATCTGAAATACTCAAACCAACACCCAGACCACAGTGAAAGAAAGAAAGTCACACTTTGTTCACAATGTTTAAACATCAGAAGGGGAAAAATTGTGATATTCACTGATATTCAACGCTTGATTTGATGCTGTCGAGGGATCGGCTGACTAGAGAACTGCATCAAACAGCAGGTGGACGTCGGGGTGTTCCTCAAAGTGGCTGGCGAAGCACAAACTTCATCTGCTATTAGCATGCAAATGTGAAGCACTGCAGCATAAACATTATACTCGATAAATATTCATGAACAAGTACCTCGCAGTAATAATGCGATAAATGTTTTTAACTGTTCTATAATACACCGTAAGACACAAATAAATCCAAGTTCCTGCTCAAAGTTTTTTCTTTTTGTGAAGTATCTTCGACAGAGCGATTAGTTTCCTCTCTTATCGTGCTTGTTTGCGCTACTATGGCTGAGTTCTTCCGCGATCATGACCCTGAAAATGATAAGACACAATGTGCCACATAGCCAAAGCTGACTCGTTGGTGCAGCACTTACAGTCTAAATTACATTATCTCAAGGACAAAAAGAAAACAAAAAAAACCAACAACCTTATCAAAGCATTTCCTCCACACGCCTCATTACACAGAGGAGGGCAAAATGACCCGAGAGAGACGTCTCAGGGCCTTCCAGCCCGATCCCTGTGGGGTTTAGACATCTCTAGAGGTTCAAGAAACTGAGGATTCCTCACTCGTAAGTCTCGTAGATTTGCCTTCGCTGGGTAAGAAGCACAAACTGAGTACCATTTTGTGGTGAATTCGAATCACATCATCAGTTCTCGGTCGCAGGCTCAGATTTTCAATCCTACTGACTTGAGTTCAGCTGCACAGATGTTCCTAATTTCCCAGAAACCAAAGCCCCCAAGATAACGACTCGGTCCTCCAGTACAGCAGCTATTAGGCGGCTAATTAGAGGCACAGACGCAGGGCTGTACCGATTACTGCCTCACAGTTACAGCTGTGCAGAAACTCACAGGGGACGTCTCCATCTCCGCTGGTTTCCTCAGACCCAATGTGGGGGTTCAAGTCACTTTGTTGGACTTGATGTCATTTATTGTGACCAAGTGAACAAGTCTGAGGGGCTTTAATGACAACACGTGGGTCTGAACCTCGACTGAGCAGCACAGTGAGGAAAAAAAAAAAAACCTCAAGAAAAAGAAACCAATCGCTGAAGAAAAGTAAAGTAACGCGAGAAGGTTCCATTTCAAACCCATTCCAGAAATGAATCGTCTGGAAGTCTGTGCAGATTCTGAAAAAGAGGAAGGGAGGAATTGGACTTGGTTCACTTTGTCCTCTCAGGTTGGCGAGAGCCACGTGCTGTAGATTTCAGGAACACAGCATGGTGTAATTTTAGGGTTCAGGATGTTGGCGTGGAGCGGCTCGTCTCACCGGGCTCCGTAATCACACACCGCTTATTTTATTCCACTTTATCCAGGAGTGTTTACTGCACATCTGTTCCTGCTGTTGGGCTGCACCACCCTGGAGCGTCGCTTTGTCTACGTCTGCCTGTCCTGCAGTCCACCAACATGTCCGTCTGGATATTTTCCGTCTGCCTTCCACGTGTCCCTCCAGCTGTCTGTCACTCCATCAAATCTCTCCATCTCTCTCACTTCTCTTCATCCGTCCACTGCAATATTCACTCTACTTTGCAAAAACAGAGCGATTCCTGTCGTATCGCACCACAGAGCGTGAGCTCAAATATCTGAAATTAAAGAACTAAGCTGCTGTGGTTGGAGCTTTGATTTATGTGGGATGAATATTTCCTGTCACAGACGTCTCGCTCGTCAGCCTTCAGCTAACCGCAGTGTAACGCTGACCTACATGCTGATTTAACTGGTCACAAGTGGCCTGGAACACACTACAGCACACACACGCACTGTAAGGCACTTGATGTGAATGCGTGCGATGACAGAGCGAGGGCCGGGCCGGGCCGTGCCGGGGTGGCCCACATACAGTATCGGCTCTTTAATTAGCCTCTCGTTCAGACCACAAAGACAGCTGCAGCGCCGCTTCACTGCCACCCAGACAGGTGCTGATCCACAGTTCTGGGTGGAGTCGAGCCGAGCCGGGCCTTTCGGGTCGAGATGCTAGAAGGGAGAGCTCAGTTACACGACACTATTTTAGCAGAATGATCATTTCTGATGAGAAACAGATGCTGCCCGTGTCTCTCGAACCACTCGCGTCTCATTTTTATTAGCTTCCTGCATGATGGTTCCATTTGTGGGAACAAAAACGTGTCTTTTACTTTTATTGACTTGTCTCTCTACGAACATCAGAAAACAAAAGATCTGACTTTTATCCAAAGGCAGATGAATTAATTCCAGGCTGAAGTGGATTTCTGGAAGTTTTGGGACATCAAACAATAATTCGGGGGAGGAGGAATTGTCCACAGTTGCTATACTGCGATACTGCTATTTTTCATCAAGGAACATTTAACCCCGTAATCAAACCTCGTGATAAAATCTTCCTCTCTTCATCCTCCAAAAGCATTGTGTGGACAAGGAACCAAACTCAGAAGATCCTACAATTATCGGAGTGGACGACTGTTGGACCTCCTGCACTTTGATTACGTGTAACTGGAACTCAATATGTTGAAGATCAGACAGTCGATCGTGTTGAAGAAGCGACAATTAAACAAATAACTGCAAATTTAAAATCTTACTTTCTGCAAAATGAAGCAGGAACACTGAGTAATGTTCTGTACCCATTTTTAATAAATAATAAGAAGAAAAATCTTCTCATCCTCATGGAGAAGTGCTTCGCCGACCGCACTTGCTCTGACACAACTTCAGCTGTGAAAATATGAAAATAAGCGCCAGTGCCCTGATTAAATACGGAATGTAGGTCATTCAGGGCCGGATTCCGAGACCGGTGTTACTTTCTGACCCAGAAAAGGCTGCAGCAGCTTTAAGTATCCAGAATATCCTGGAATATCTCGGGAATTGACAGGACGGGCTCTTCGTGCTGGAGTTAAAGGAGTAATTCGAGTCATGTTTCACGGCCAGTCTGTTGGCGAAGACATTTTGACACATCCGCCATGTGTCTTCAGATGGGTTATCAGTGACTCAGCAGCTCGTGCGTCACTCGCAGATCGGCCGGTGTGTCGGTGCCGATTACGAAAGCAGAATCGTTTCGGCACAGACTGCGACCTGCTGTCACGGTGAGGCTGTGTTTCGACTTTCAGGAAGTTGACTCACGGTTTGTGGTTGACTCACCTGCATCACTGGAGTCATGTGATGATTATATCACCACTGGACTCTACGTGCTGTGTGAAGATCAACAACACTTCCAAAGTGTGTGTGGGCAACGCACGGGAAAGGAACTCATCACAGCTCAGCAAGTTCATTTCCTCCCAGCCACCATCCCACTGTCTGCCCT
The DNA here is from genome assembly GCF_027579695.1 of Neoarius graeffei. Taxonomy (NCBI): domain Eukaryota; kingdom Metazoa; phylum Chordata; class Actinopteri; order Siluriformes; family Ariidae; genus Neoarius; species Neoarius graeffei. The sequence goes on along the minus strand of NC_083573.1, from coordinate 2,198,881 downwards.
CTTCCTCATACACAAACTCACAAGATGCCTGTGATTGGCTCGAGTCACAGAGAGAGAGACACACAGCTACAGTGAGAGAAAGAAAGAAACAGAGTGAGAGACACACACAAACAGCAAGAGAGACAGACAGAGGCGCAGACAGACAGAGGCTCTCTGATGCAGAGAGTTCATGTCCTGGATTGATGTGATTGAAAAGCATTCGTTGGTTCTGGGTGCAACATGAGCAGCAGACATTCGGGCCAGATTCAGCTCGAATTAAAAACAAAGGAAATTTTATTCCTTTCAATAAGCAACTCGATTTAAAGAGAGCAAAGAGACCGTTTCGAAAAAAATAAAAGTACCGACATTAACCGAGGAGTTTTAATTACGAGTTCACTGAATGTGTTTTGATGTAAAGGTTTTCTCCGCTGCTCTAAAAACATCCTGAAACTTACCACAGTGATTTTATTCAAACAAATCGGGTTCTCGTGATGATGCGTATATTTACCTCCGAAGTCCAGCATCTAAAGTGTCTTTGGATGAAAGGTGATTTTTCTGACATTAAGACCTTTAAGCACCTCAGTTTTCACTTTAGGACACAAACTAATTATATTCAACAAAACTGTTAAAGGATATGGGACATGGATTTTTTTCTGGGCATAATTATGTATAAAGGACATAAGAAATGCCATCTAAATCACTGCAGGGCGTCAAAAATGTGAAAATCACCACATGATTCAACTTTTTTATACATCAGCGTAAAACAATGATTCGTTAATTAGCTAAGCGGTCACGTGACCCGTGACGTCACAAAAACTTTCCAAGGAGCCAGCGCTTGGGAATCTAATGTAAACAGGTCACCGAAATGGACACCATCGACAGTGACATTCCCGATGTTTCACAGAGATGTGAAGTTAGACCCTATCAATTCGAACCGATAGCTGGAAATTCACATGAACATAGATCTTGTCTTTACTCTGACGGGTCAGATGATTCTGAGAGTGAGAGTTCATTCAGCCCTCATGAAACTGAAAGCGGTCGGCTCGATAACACTTCCTGGTAAGTTAAAAACAATTCTGCTCAAAGGCTAATGATCTGTTGAAAGAAGTATTATTTTTGTATCATACATTGAAAGTTCATCATAGATCTGGCTAAAGTCCGTTGCAAGCTAGTTTTTTTTTGCTGATATTTTTCGAGATTGATTGAGATACAATGCTTCCAGAGTCCGAGATGAAAACATTCAAAATGGCGAAACGAGTCAGAATTATGATAATCAATAATTGATACACCCAAAATTATAATACTAATCCTTACCGCATGAGGCCCATGGTAAAACCACACTTCCAGGAGGGGCTGCCGTCTGCCTCCCCAGCCGGCCGAGAGCGCTCCTCGTCGGGCACGGCCAGGCGGGCGAATGCCCTGGTCCGTCCGCCCTGTCTAAAAAATAATGGTACAACTCCGAGTGAAGGTATCAATGCGCTGCCGAAGCGCGCAGAAGGTGTTAGTACGCCTGTCATTATAGTGCGGACTTTCCATAGCATAGAAAACCGCCACGTTTCAATTTGTGTAACTGAACTTGTTTCATGTCACTGCTCATATAAACCTATGTAAACAGGAAAAACGCGGAAGAGTTTGGTCGCATCTAACTACAGCCCCAAAAAATACCGTTGGCCATACTGAGCCTAGCTACATTGCTAACAGGAGTGACAGCGCGTCTGACTGACTGGGAGGTCGTAATACACCATGATGTTCAATGTACGTTAAACACTCTAAAAACGAAACAATTTTCTTGTCATCCAAGACACAAAAACTATTTTGTCGCATTCGTCATCATCACGATTCACACTTCTCCATATTCATCTACCCGCTTGTGCTGTACCCGAAAGTTTTTGTGACGTATGATCACGTGACCGCGGCTCTTCCGGTTGTAAAACATGCATATCGGAGCTCGAGCAGAAATGCCATATAATCATCACGAATATAATGATTTTGCTGAATTTAATAGATAATTTTGTATTTGTTGATGCAATTAATTCATATTTTTAATGGAAAGAAACTGATATAGCGTGCATTTATGTTTCATGTCCCATATCCTTTAACGAGTGAAATGTCTGCTAATATTTCAGGGTCGTTATTCACCACCAATGTGATTTGCACTTTCCAGAAGTGACAAAGCAGCAGCCGCAGCCACAGCCACGCCCGTCTACAGTCAGGGCCCTGGGGCTCTCAGGCTCTTCAAGCAGAATCCGAGCGCACGACTGGAAACTCGTCTGGTGTTAACGAGAGGCTTCGACAGACTGATAGTGACTCGGGTCAGCGACAGGAAGCGCCTGCTTTAACTTCCTAATAACAGGCACTTGCTCACTAATCAAGTCGTAAATCGGTCGTTCTGAAAGTCACGAAGACGTCAAGGCCGGAGAACGCCGTGCGTCGTGACACAAGGTAAAGGTCAGAAACGTGTCGTGTTGAAAGCAAGAAGAATCGCTCTGATCTCAGAACAGTCTGCACTCGAAGAGAAGCGGAAAGCTGACTTGGGATCATCAGCTTGGAACGGTGTGTTCCCGCGGCAGATGGTGGAGCGCAGGTCGGGAGCGGCCGCAAGAGCCTCCCGCTGGCCTTCTCAAGGAGACGTGCTGATGCTGTACACGAGGCCGTGCCCAAGAGAACAGACCGTACTCAAAACAGTCTGATAACAGCAGGACGGATCAGAACTCAGAACTCAGCAAAAACGACAAGTGCTTTAAGCATCGTTGGCTCCCGTTTCCTTCAAATCGCCACGCGGGACTGTGGAGCAGGTCACGGCCATCACGCTGACGTCGTCAGGAGTCGGCTTTACAGGCAGATTTACACACGAGAGAAGTGACGTTTCAAAAACTTTCAACAAAAAACACAGTTGTGAACGTTCCGCGGTGCGAAACGCTCAGGTTCTCCTCCCGTGCACTCTAACACCGCGCTCTTTTTCAGAAACAAAGCCTTTCCATTTTCTCATGTCACGTGACTTAAATGCGAAAAACACGTTCCATTGCAATTTTGCGAAATACTGTTTTATCGAGTGATCTGAAAATCCACTCGAGTGGAAATTTTTGTTGTTTTTGAGAAATTCATTTTCCATTCCACGCTTTTTCCTTCAGAATTTCAAACTGTGCACGACGCAGGTTAACGGAGACGCGGCTACGAACGTGCGTACGTCAAATCAAGGGATGTCGTCGTAACTTTCACGCCTTCTGATATTAACAATATTTTGTCCTCTGAGGGAAAATCACAGGAATAAAATCGCAGCGTTTCTTCATCACTGTTATTCCGTCATTTCAATTTGTATACGTTTATTTTCAGGGAACTGTGGGATTGTTGACGCGTCAGCACGAGCTGGACTTGTTTTTTCCAGAAAACGGAACCAACCTGAGCGACATTTAGCATTTCATTATCAACGGGCAGATCAGACATCACGTCGCGAAAGCATTTGTCGTACTGATCAACGTCTAATCATACACAGGGGATCGTTAACTTGACAGAACTCATCCACCGACGTGCGAGTTCACATTAACGCTTGATAACTCACTTGTAACGTCTCCAGAGCGAGTGTGGAAAAAGAAGTAGTTAATTTATATGATCCTATGTTGGCAAGATCGAGACCCATCACATCGCAGGCCTTTTGCTCATCACGCATGTTCATTTCCAAAAGAAAAACGTTGGAGAAAAAGTGAACAATTTATATGTGTGATGAAAAGCTCCATCCAAACAGAACGGTTCTCTTCATGAAACTTGTCCACGCACACAAATCGGACACGAAAGCTTTGAACATGATATGATGCAATAAAGTCTCCCAAGTGGGCGTGTCAAAAGAATATTTCTCAACACTTCCTGGATGAAACCCAACTCCCAGGTTGAATGTTATTGCGCTAACGATCCGAACAGGTGACCGACGTTTATTTTCAAAATCACCCGGCAAACTGCAGCGTGCGGAAAATCACGTAGTCCGAGCCAGACGGGTCAAAGTCCAGCACTCGCATCGACACAAGCATGCAGAAAATGTAAAGCACTCACACTTCCTGCCATAAAAACACACAGGGAGATTTATTTCTCTCCACGCCCTCGCAGATACCGGCCAAAAAGCTCAAAAGTAAAACCGGTGAGAGCTGTGTGGAGGAACTGAGGACTGTCTGAGCGGAGTGGTGTCGATCAGACGCGTCAGAGATCAAGCAAGGTGAAAGCTGCTTGCGTGGGATTAGTTTTACAAAAACGATAACATGAACCCCGTCTCATAGAAAAGAACAACACTTCTATTCACACAGCGAAAAAAATCACAATCTCCTGATCGAGAACGTCGTCCCGACGCTGGAGACTCCTTCCATAAAACCTTCAACCTGTTTACAGATGCGTCCACTTGTGAATGAGCCGTTACTATAGAAACGATAATCCCGTGACTCGCAGCTGCTCCGCTGACCAATCAGAGCCCAGCAATCGATGACGCTGTGCTATCAATACAGATACGCATCAGTGGTTTTGTTGCTGTAAACACCGGGTCAGGCGTGGGAGGCGTTCTGGAAAAAGAAAACGGTGATTCACATGCGGGTTCAACCTGATTTTCTCCCCAAATCACATCCTTTTATCAAAATATTTGTGCAGGAAGAGCTCACCCTGACAGCGCAAACACGACTGCGGTCCAAGAGCTTCAGGATGGAGAAATGATTCGCTTTAACGAGGCCGAGCGAAGCTTCAGGCTCCACACGGCCCAGACTCGTGGATAAAAGGTCCATTTTGTTAAACTGCTCTGGACGCAGCGAGCGTGTTCTCGAGCTAAAGTAATAAATTAAAAAGAGGCCACTTATTAATTATTCAGTCCTTTTCATCATTAAGGGATCTTGATTTTCGTCCCCCTCACCACCCCCACGGTAGAAACTAAGCACCAATAAATTCCAGACCTCACCCTGAACTTCATTTATGAATAAACCAAAACACTGAGGGGTCCCCCCCCTCCCCGTTGTATTTTTACCCCCCGACCTGAGCGCCAAGAAAATGAATCACACTCAGAAATAATGAACAAGTTTCCCCAGAAACGCGATCGTCCCTGAACATGTTCGAGCTCAATGAGTCGTCGTTCTTGGCTGGAGCTTTCAGATTGATTTACACAAGCCAGGAAAACTTGGACCAACATGAGAGAAATTTAATAATTCAGGCTCACGTCCTGCCAAAAATGAATCATCTTCCATTTTCAGCGCGTATGAAACAGGCTGAAGAAGTGACTTGCGCTTTAGATGCGTTTGGTTCCGTCTCATTTCTTCACACGCCCTGTTTCACGCCCTAGAACCTGCTCAGCTCTCCGAACAGCGCTGAGGTGATTCAGAGGACACCGTGTGGGTGTTGGAACACACCGAGCACCGCCCACTGGGTCAGAGATTTAATCTCAGATTAGTTCCCTCTGCGTATATAAAGGAACATTCAGGACAGTTTAAAAAAAAACACAAGGGATCCACAAGGAAATCAGTTCGACATCAAACTGCGAGACAGCCAGAGCGAGCTCGAGCTCAGGAGAACTTAAACCCACGCAGGTTTGACATTTCAAAGGTTTCGCAATAACCGCTGTCAAGTTACGCAACAAAATCAGTCAGAAAGGCCACGCCCAGTTTTCAGTCAGCCATTCATCACATCAACTTCACTGTTTTTCTATTTGAGCATCAAAATGATATTTACTCTGATATTTGAGATCTTCAGGTTCCGTTCATGGAGAGTTCACTGACGCGACATAACTGCGGCATCTCAGAGATTCTTTCCACTTGCTTTTCAGAACGCTGTGGTTCCGGCTCGGCCCTCCACCCACCCTCGTCCACCGCCAAAACCTCACGGTGCACACTTTCTCAATCAAATCAGAGCGTAGAGGAAATTCCAACACCGTGCTTTTCAGTAAAACAGTTCTCATGGGTCAGCCCGGTTCCGTCTCAGTTCTGTCCCGTTTCCCGTTGTGCACTCGTTCAGGGGCCGGTTCCTCCAGAGGATCGATCGTAAGCTACTCATCATTAAACTACCTCCGCACAGTGTACGATATCAATCCCACCAAAGATACACAAAATACCTCATAAAAACACGCAGCGTATAAAGCGACTGCGGGTCAGAACGGACTCACAAACCAATCAGAACCACGATCCGTCACGAACAGGAAGTCGGGACGTTCTGAAACGCAGAGAAGCGGTGGAGATATTTCCTGCAGGTTTGATGGATTTTAATTATTGATAAATGAAAATTTTAAACAAGTTAAGGTCAAGCCATGACTTGATTTCTTCACGTACAAATACGTTTATGAAATATTTACGAAAAATAAAAAACGCAAACCGCATTTCCATACGTTGGAAAGTGTAACGTTAGATTTAGATATTTTTATTGAAATGTGGATGAGTTATAACGTATAGGTTACGTTGAAACGTTCACTCGATGCACTTATTTTAGAAGTTCAACATTGCGACCGTTTACATGCAAACCGGACCCCGCCCCCGACTCCACCCCCCCCGTCTGCTCTCTCCCAGAAGCCGAGCTCCACAGGCTTCACATGGATCCAACTTGATGACCTCATCATCTTGTGACCGAGGTGTCACCGAAGGCCGAGTGTTCAGACAGAACCGCAGCTTGTGGACGAGTCAAAGTGTTTGCACCGATGCTCTTGTGGCCCGTACCACCGGGAGCGCTGCTCCGTCCCACCGGGAGGAAAATCTGATCCAACAGCGAAACCGAAGTGGCCTCAGTTCACAGCCCACTCGTGCGCTCTGCCCTTCAGAACAGGTTATAATGTGACACGCCACATCAACTAATAACAGAAACATCATTGATGCGGTCAAGTTTTCTGTGATGAGATGTTTATGTAACGTTGATGGAAGGAGTCTCCAGTGTCAGAGGGAACGCTGGAAACTTTCCCGAGGTCTTCAGGACAGAGTCGACACTTTGGGTTTTGTTTCCGATATAATAAGTAAAGAACAGTAATCTTCTGCATGCTGCTGTGGTATCAGAGGAATAAAACACCTTCAGCCCTGCAGGAGAAACCGATCAGACGTGTTCAGTGTGAAACGCAGATGAATGGAGGAGAGAAACCCCCCCACTTCCTGTTGATGAGGGCGAAAGGTGGAGAAACATTGGCTTCTGGATGACGCATGAGATTTCGATGTGAAATAAATCGGCGTCTGTTCCGTGATCAGGAAGCGACGGCGTTAAACAGTCGGCCAAATTTACAACTCGGATCATAAAACGCAGAGGCTTTGAATCTGACGGGCATTTTATTACCAAAAACCCTCCTTAATGCAGTTCACTGGTGCGTAATCTCACACACACACACACACACACACACACACACACACACACACACACACCTCTCTGCTGAAGGGTTTAACAGCTGCATGCTCCAACAAGAGCGTATCAGTATTACCAAAACAACCCTCAAGGACACACACACACGCGCACGCACACACATGCACACACCCTGTTCGAAACACACGCACATTCAATTTCAGAAGCGCGCGTGTGAGAGAGAGAGAGAGAGATAATCCAAGTTGTGCATAAAAAGCAAAAGCAGTGTTTCTGCTCCTCAGGTCCCGTTAAATGACACCGAGTCCATCAGGGAGGTTCTGATCGGTCAGTGTGACGCGGATCACGCGGCTGGTGAGGTGATGGACTGGTGAAAACGCCCGAGCCTGTGATTGGTCAGCATCATGAGTGAGGTTCTAATTGGATATAATCAGTCAGTGGACTGAATGCAGGAACCTGATTCAGGCTCTGATTGGACGGGAAACTGAGTCACACATAGCCCTTTTCCACCAGATCAGTTCCAGGGCTGGTTCAGGGCCGGTGCCGGTGCTGGTTCACAACTCGTTCAACTTGCGAGCCAACTGAGAACCAGTTTGCTTTTCCATAGCTCGCGGTGCTAAGGGAAGCCACGTCATTATGTCGCTGTATACGTCAGTTACGTCGCTACGTTTGCATAAACTTTGGCGCGAATATCGAAGCAAAAACAACACGGAAGAAGCAGCAGCAACAACAACAACAATAATAATAATGGCTGACTTTGCGTTTGTACAGCTGCTGCTTCTCGTCGCTTAAAAATGGCGATCTTTCGCGGTCTTGTTATTGTTGTTGGTCTTAACAACTCCGCCCCCCCGCTGATGTAAGCGGTTCTTTCCTCTGGCCCAGCAGAGAGTTGGTGCTAGCCTGGAACCAGTTTTTCTGGCCCCAGAGCCAGTTCTTTGTCAGTGGAAACAGAAAACCCGGTTCCAAACTAAACACTGGCCCCGAACCAGCCCTGGAACTGCTTTGGTGGAAAAGGGGCAACAGACATCATTACAGACAGACACAGACAGGCAGAGAGAGACACCGACAGAGAGAGGAAAGAGAGACAGACAGACAGAGAGAAAGACTGATGAAGGTGTATTACTGCTTTCTAATCATAAAACACTAAAATGGGACTGAAAGCTATAAATTTTGACGTCCCCCCCTTTCCCCCTTTCCATTAACACAAAAAGCCTTTGGGATTCCGCCACATAAAATTAAACTCCTGTGTGTGTGTGTGTGTGTGTGTGTGTGTGTGTGTGTGTGTGTGTGTGTGACCCCTCCAGGCGGAGGGAACTGGGCGTGTCTGTGTGGTGAGAAGCCCTTACAGTAATAATGCACTCGGGCAGTGTGGGTGGACTGCAGCTTCCTTCTACATTAAACATTTGTGTGTGTGTGTGTGTGTGTGTCTGCTCCCTGCAGAACCATGGATCTACTGAGGCCCTGAAGTTCACCTCAATGCTCGTTTTGTTTCTGCTTCAGAGGCTGATGGATGTGTGGACGTCTAGTTGGCTATTAATAGGAATGCGTGGCTGCTCGAGTGTGTACAGCACTCTCTCACACACACACACACACACCTCAGCATTAATGGAATCCCACTCATCCCTTCTGCTACGAATGGGACCCCGACTGCAGACTCGAAGAATAAAACAAATAACAGATCAGGAGGGGGAGAGGAATACATGATCCAAGACCAAAAACAAACACACACGTCTCTTCTTCCTGTTCAGTTGTTTACCTCGTGTCCCAGTGGCCAAGTCAGCTACTTTCTGAAAGGCATCCAGGAAGGCGGCCACAGCCATCACCGTCGTCCTGAAAAACACACACACACACACACACACACACACACACACACACTTCAGTTCCTCTTTGATTTCACAGCTTTATCTCCAGCACACACGTGCAGGCATCTGGCTGGGGTTCAGGAACTGGACGGAGATCTTGAGAGTGAACTGCAGGTTTAATGTGTGTTTAATCGCCGTCCTCAAACCTCAGCCCTGAACCCCGAGCTCCTGCCAGCTGCTGGAACCCTTTAACACCACAACAGTCCCTGATCGAGTCTCGGCAGACTGATACAGAGAGAGAGAGAAGAAAAGGTGGACTGCAGGAAAGAAAGAAACCAGCAGATCCACACTGAACAGAGAATGGAGAGAACTTTAAAGTTCCTCACAGGCCAAAACAAACCTTGAGGCCACGCCCAGCTCACTCTCCACGTTTCGTTCTCCTTCACTCAACACGGACAGTGGACAATTTCTATACGACATGCTGCTCTGTTCAAGCTCACTGTCAAGGCTGGGGTTTTACAGATAAACACACACACACACACACACACACACACACACACGATCATGTGATGGTGAGAGAACAGATAAACCTGTTCTGTTAATGAATTATATTAAGTCATTATCACATGTGAACCTTATTTTAGTCCAAAGTGTCGTGCAGCAAATTCCATCATTCCTTTGATCAGATTTTACAACATGTTAAAATACAGCCACAAATAAAAAATATACTTCATTTCATATTCAACAACGATGCACTGTGATATAATTCTCAATAAAGTGATGATATTAAACGTCCTCACACCTACAGGAGAACAACATGACCCAGTCAGGCCGTGTGCGCGTCTCAAAATAAACACCACGAAATATTTACACAAGTTTTATCCACAGTCTATATTTTAACCACACTTTTTTTTTTTTAAAGTCAATGTCCCTTCAGGAGGTTTTTAAACAATTTTTAAACACAACGAGCTCTCAAAGGTTTAATATGTGACATTACAGTACCATACAGTACCAGAACAGACCACAGCATCACGTCCCATCATGAAACAAACCAAAACACACCACAACGGAATTTATCTCACACACACACACACACACACACACACGAGTGCTTTAGTGGGAAATACACCACTGGTATTTTTAATCCGAGCTCCATCCGGGACCTGGAGAACCAAAAACGGGACATAAATTTCAATCTGTCACTCGTGAGGGAATCGATGATCAATTTTGTTTTGATAAATCGGGTGACATTTTGTTTGTGAATGTGTCGAGATAATAATAAAGAAAAATCACACACTGGCATGAAGACAGGAAGTTTATCTTCTCGTGTTGAAAAACTCACATTTTTCAGACGAAATCCATCACAGATCTGAGTGACATATTTAAAGAATATTGTCTGGCTTTTTTTCGTGGTCCATCACATATATTCCATTCAGCGAGCAGGACACTGAACAAGTCGAAGACGAGTCGCTGAATGGAATATATGTTATAGACCACAAAAAAAAAGCCAAACAATATTATTATTATTAATAATACACACTCCATATCAGCATTCTCGAAGGCCGACACTAGCTTACCCATGACTCGGTGCTGTTAGCGCGGCAGTGCAGTTACCTTCCAGCCCGTGTAGCAGTCGTGTTAGCGAAGGCCAATGCTAGCGCAGTCTAGCCGAATATTATTATTGTCCCTGTGTAATTTACTTCGTTATTACTTTTAAAAATCAACAGCGACACACAACAGAGCGACCTGGCATCCAGAAATCTCTCAAAACCTTCCACTTTTAATGAAGCAAACCTGGCGGCCATGTTTGCATCCAAACTATCAGTCACTCGCTAGCTGGGAATCTTTTTTTACATAATTTTACATCTCTGATGTGCCTCTTTTCCAGTTTTTCGATGTCCGCTGGTATGTTTTTCTCTTGTAAATGTGTGTGAAGAATATATAATGAAGTTTTGGGAGCCTTTCAGGTGTTCAGCACGTCTTTAGTTTCAGTTTCTTTATTTAGTGCTTAAACTGAGCAAATAAATGATGGCACGCATGCGCAGCAGAAAATAGCGGTCATTGGATCTTCACACGAGTGCCGATGTGTGACGTCGTGTTGTCATGACAACATGCGATATTATAGCAATGTTGCACGCTCATTCTCCACTGGGGAGAGTGACGCAAGACACAAAGGATAAGCGATATGATCACAATACTGCATGCTATCAATAAACCTCCTAGAAGGGAATAGAACACGTGTTTTTATTCCATGGAAAAAGTGTCCTGTATGGATGATAATTCCCGCTATTTCATTCCCAGTGTTTTCCTGCTGATCAGACGCGCGCTATCAAAATGGCGAAACGGTTCAAAATTAAAATTCTTTTGATTTACTTGCGTTGTTGTTGTGGATGTGTCCATATAAAAGTTTATCTTCTTGTACTGAAAATATTTTCACTCCAAGATAAACTTCATATCTTCACGCCGCTGTGCAAGATCTGATCCTCTGTGTACAATCACGCGCCGTAATCTAACAGAACATAAAATTCCACTTGCTCTCAGAACATCACGTCCCATCGTTTGGTTTTACTGCAGTTCTTAAACACCAATCCAGACAGCGAACTAAAACTAATTCTCATTCACATCTTCCTCGATTTGAGTTCCACACGTCACATAATCACTCAGGATTAAAATAATCCTCACCCAGCGAGCTCCTGGATTAGAAACTGCATTAGCGTAGAGAGAACTCGATCCTAAAGTAGACTCGACAAACTAACGTCTGAACACGCAGCGTTTTGTCGCGAGCAAAATCTAACGACTGAAATGATTCCGAAGTTAATCCACAAAAAACTAAAGAGAAAAACAAATCGAAGAGGTTGAATAGATTCATGTTTCGGACAGCTGATGATCCGGATGCATTCGTTCGGTTTCAGAACGGCGGCCTGTTGATCACCATGACGACCACAACGGACTGAATTGCTGGGAAAAACGAAGGAAAAACCACTGAACGCAGATCAGAGAGCAAAAGCCAAGCTTGGATCACATTTCAGCTGTCAAAAAATTATAAAGCAGGTCGGATCAGACAGGAGGGGAAACACAGACGAGATATTAATTTCCCCACAGATTCGTCCAGAAGAGCTGTCATGATGAGGGGCCGTGCTGTGAGAGAGAGAGAGAGAGAGAGAGTAGTGTGACGGCCAAATTACAGAGCGCTCAAACTCGACACGCCATCACACACTGTACGACACGGACTCAGAGTTCACACACGCGGGATATATTACACAAGTCATTTTTCCCCCCTCTGTACAGTGAGGTGCCAAAACTTTCACCTACACTTAATTAAACAGCACCAGTCATGTGTTTATTCAGTAAAGTGGGATTACATCATCTGCACCACTTTCAGCTCTAGGAAAGGGTGGAGCTTGTAGCTTATGGAGGCGGAGTGACGCAATCCTATTAAAAAAAAAAAAACCTTGATCCAAAATGACGTCTCCGGTGTCCGGGCGTCCCGTACAGTTGAACTCCGGTCTCCAGATGACACCAAGTCCGATTGTTCCGAGTGATCAGAATCCAGAATCCTGCACTCTGATTGGCCAGAAGGTGTTGATTTTCTATAAAACAGCAGCTCCGAGTCGTGCAGCTCCACATCACAGCTTCATTTATTATTCTCATTCTACTTCACGCTTTCATTATCGTTTCTATAGCAACAGCTCATTCACAGGGACGCAATCGAAGCTCGTTTGTTTATAGTTGACGGGAAACAGATATAAACTGCAGGCAGTTCTTGAATAAATAAAAATACATCATCGCTGTACGTGTGCTAATTTATTTCTGTCGAGTTCATCCACGTGAGCTCGGTCTCGCATTCCGTGATGACGTGAGCTCCGTGTCGTCACATGACTCGCGCTGATCAAACAGAGGTGTTTATGCAGAGAGAGTCCGTGTGGAATTTCTCCTCCCTGTGCAAACTCGAGGAATTACGCAACACAGCACAACGCAGTGCAGGAACTGAGAGACGGATTCACCTCCAGCGTGGTGGAGAGCGCGAGGTTCACTCCAGCGTTAATAACGAGGCTGTATGTTCGTTAGAGTGACGGGTTTGGGATCTCGTGTACCTCGGAAAACTGTTCCCAAAGAAAGCACTGAATTACACCTCTTCTTTCCAGGCCACATGCTGGAAAACCGATAATCCCCCGATATTAAATTCCACATCGTCTCCGCAGTCATGTTTTAACTCCATCTTCATGTAGATTTTCCAAAAATGAAGATCAAATTCCAACATCTAGAAAATCAGAAGGACCCTGAGCGCGTTCGTGACGGTGTTATTTTGGGCTGGAGCTGGAAGAACAGTTTGTATTCCTGGGTCTTCGCTTGCGGAAAGAAAATTCCAGACAGATTGAAGATTTCGAGCCTCTTTCCATTTTTGAAGCGTTCGTACAGGACACGAAGGAATGTCGAACGAAAACAGACACGAAACCTCGAACTCTTCAGATTGTGTTGCTTTGAAGACGAGATATCCAGAGAGCTTTTTTCGAAAATTTTCCATATTTTTCCAAGAAACGAGCGCCTTTATACTGGAGATGTTTCCAGACGTGCAGAATGACCTGGCCAATGACTCTAAAAGCTGAGATTTTTGGTGAAAAGGATTTTTTGGAGAGAGAGAGAGAGAGAGAGAGAGAGAGACGTAAAAGTTTCTTACCTCAGCTGAGACTGCAGTTTTCCCGCTTTACTGATGAAATCGTCCCAGACGGGGTAACTGCTCTGTGGAAACACAAACACAAGCACAGCAGTCAGATAGACACTCCACACACACTGTGTCCCCCACAATTCTTGGCACCCCTTGTAAAGATCAGTAAAAACGGTTAGAAAAAACAAAGCCACCTTTTGGTGAAGTCGCTTCATCTCACACTGGAAAAAAAGAGAAAAATCCAACCTTTAACTGAAATAAATTTATAAAGTACTGTTACAAACTTTATTTTACCCCCACGGACAGTGAAGAGGAGGGTGAGACAACCCCACCCCACCCCCGGAAAAAGTAACATCTTGGTGTTTCCGAGTCTCCAAAACCCCCAATCAGACTCCACCTCCAGACCAACAGATTACTGAGAAGTTTCCAGAAAAAAAAGTCTTTTCTGTCAGTTAGCCACAAACTTAAGCACCTGAAGTTTGTGAAACGCTATGACAACTTTGACTGGAACCGTGTTCTCTGGTCTGATGGAACAAAAACGGAACTTTTTCCCCACTAATAAATACTCGCGGTGGGTTTGGAGCAAACAGAAGGATGGCTGTAACGAACAGAACCCGATCCCAACTGTAAAATACGGTGGAGGTTCTGTGATGTTTTTGGGGCTGTTTTTCCTCCAAAGGCCCTGAAACCTTGTGAGGGTCCACGGGATCATGGACTCCATGAAACACCAGGACATTTTAAATCAGAATCTGGCTCCTCTGAGAGGAAACTAAAACCGGGTCGTCACTGGATCTTCCAGCAGGACGATGAGTTGAAGTCCAAATCAACACTAAAATGGTTCACTGAGAATCACAGAATCGAGCTTCCGCCCTGAACATCTCAGTCCCCCGAGCTGAACCCCAGTGGGTTAAGGAGGAGAATTCCTGATTCTCATCCTGTTTATAAACACTTCACCTCCCTCCTGACGTCTGAAGATGCAGAGCTATTCCAGATTACTGCGTCATGCTCCATCTCTACCCTAACGGACCACACAAAGCTGAAAACGTCCCACAACCAATTCCAATGTTTTTCATTAAGTGGGTGTCAAATGGCTATTACGAGAAGATCCTTAATTCTCAGGGTATGAGGTCATTCCTGAGATTAGACCTCTGGAGACAAGAACCAACCAAGGCTTGGTGAATCGCTTTGACTCAACACAATGGCTCAGTCGAGGGAATAAAGTTTCACGAAGAGATCAAGTTTCACCAAGTCGTTTGGGAATTAAGCTCAAAAACAAACCACCCGCACGCAAACCGAGTTCCGACAAAAACATAGCTCGTGCTTTACTCTCGAGCTGCGCTGAAGGACGACCGACTGATCACCACCCGAGTCCGAGTCTTCAGGAACGTGGGACTTCGATCTGCTCAACACCACACAAAGAAAGAATTCCAGAAGCAAAGAACACGAGTCCTCCAGGGTCCACGAGTTCTACCTCACCATCAAAACACAAACGTTCTCTACAAGGCAAGTTGTTTCCACCGATCTTCGCTGTGAACATTACGACAACACTCCTTGTAAAATACAGTCGAAAATAATAAAGATCTCACTGTAATGTTTAAATGTCCCGAGTCATTTTCAGTGATCACACGTCATCGTCCTCGCATTTACAGCAAAAAGGACAATCGGACATCCGATCCAACATCAGGCCTCCGGTCTTTCTGAAAGCCGGACTCGGACACTTTGTAACAGCCAATAAATATTTTAGGGGCCCTGAAAGTCGACCCCTTTGCGGGGGGTAAAATACATCAACAGCAACAATGCAGGAGCTCACGGAGACACCGTTCCCATCTTTTTCCATCCGAGTTCATGTGTGCGTCTGCAGCCTGGGAACCATCTCAACCATCACAAACTGGTCCTCTTATACTATGAATTCACACTTGACTGCGCTGGATTATTTAACAACATGAGTTGGATCTCGTGGATTGGTCAAAAGAAAAGTTTGTGACTCGAGGTAAGATAGAAGCTACCAAAAACAAACAGACAAGTCCTGATGTCCCTGATTACAGTCCCACTGACTTCCAATGGTCCCAATTTTGGAGGCCTGGGGAATCCTGACTTATGACCTACGGGGCCCTTGGAGAACCCAGGGAGGAACCCCCTCACCAAGACTTGCCTGCCTTGTACATAAACACCACAACCACTTTTCAGTCCCAAAGGCTAAGACGTGAATAATTCCATACAATATAATTTTTTTTCTGACTTTTGAGCGACAACCTGTATCCAGGTTAATTTCACTCATGTCCAGGCTCAACAAGTTATATTAATGGGATTTTTATGTTTAAATAAATAATTAACAGTTATTTCATGAAATCGAGTCGTACATGAGCTGATAAGCAATGAGGCGTGGAGCACCGAGTTGTCTATAAGCCAAGTACGACGAGATTGAGTGGAACAACTGTTTGATTCTATCCGCATTCACTGGCCTTTGAGAAACAGAGCATTTGAACAGTTTTATCCCTCGAGCCAGAACCCTACTGAATGCCAGCATGCACGAAACCCACTCCCTGCTGACAGTTCCACATTATTTATTATCCATCATTAGGTGTCTACCTCAATCGTGCAATAATAACCAAAGCAACATGCACTTTTTTCTTTTAGATCTATGTTGTATGTTTTGAGTACTGTTCTATTTTGTGGTCTTGGGTGGTGTAGTGGTTAGCACGGTCGCCTCACAGCAAGAAGGTCCGGGTTCGAGCCCCGTGGCCGGCGAGGGCCTTTCTGTGCGGAGTTTGCATGTTCTCCCCGTGTCCGTGTGGGTTTCCTCCGGGTGCTCCAGTTTCCCCCACAGTCCAAAGACATGCGGTTGTTAATGTGGGATGGCCCCGGGCTGAGGTGCCCTTGAGCGAGGCACCGAACTCCCAACCCTGTTAGCATGGCTGCCCACTGCTCTGGGTATGTGTGTGTTCACTGCTTCAGATGGACAGATGCCATTTTCAGAGAGGAATTTCACAAAATCATCTAGCTTTTAATTTTGTTGTATCTATTACAATGACAAATTCTGATTATGAAATTCTCATTCATTTTTATTTTTTGCAAATTCGATAAAAACTTGATACAATCATTTCTGCTGAGAATGTAAATAAACCAGTGAAACAGGAACAATTTGTGAAAAATGTGATGATAATAATACAACCCCGATTCCAAAAAAGTTGGGACAAAGTACAAATTGTAAATAAAAACGGAATGCAATGATGTGGAAGTTTCAAAATTCCATATTTTATTCAGAATAGAACATAGATGACATATCAAATGTTTAAACTGAGAAAATGTATCATTTAAAGAGAAAAATTAGGTGATTTTAAATTTCATGACAACAACACATCTCAAAAAAGTTGGGACAAGGCCATGTTTCCCACTGTGAGACATCCCCTTTTCTCTTTACAACAGTCTGTAAACGTCTGGGGACTGAGGAGACAAGTTGCTCAAGTTTAGGGATAGGAATGTTAACCCATTCTTGTCTAATGTAGGATTCTAGTTGCTCAACTGTCTTAGGTCTTTTTTGTCGTATCTTCCGTTTTATGATGCGCCAAATGTTTTCTATGGGTGAAAGATCTGGACTGCAGGCTGGCCAGTTCAGTACCCGGACCCTTCTTCTACGCAGCCATGATGCTGTAATTGATGCAGTATGTGGTTTGGCATTGTCATGTTGGAAAATGCAAGGTCTTCCCTGAAAGAGACGTCGTCTGGATGGGAGCATATGTTGCTCTAGAACCTGGATATACCTTTCAGCATTGATGGTGTCTTTCCAGATGTGTAAGCTGCCCATGCCACACGCACTAATGCAACCCCATACCATCAGAGATGCAGGCTTCTGAACTGAGCGCTGATAACTCGGGTCGTCCTTCTCCTCTTTAGTCCGAATGACACGGCGTCCCTGATTTCCATAAAGAACTTCAAATTTTGATTCGTCTGACCACAGAACAGTTTTCCACTTTGCCACAGTCCATTTTAAATGAGCCTTGGCCCAGAGAAGACGTCTGCGCTTCTGGATCATGTTTAGATACGGCTTCTTCTTTGAACTATAGAGTTTTAGCTGGCAGCGGCGGATGGCACGGTGAATTGTGTTCACAGATAATGTTCTCTGGAAATATTCCTGAGCCCATTTTGTGATTTCCAATACAGAAGCATGCCTGTGTGTGATGCAGTGCCGTCTAAGGGCCCGAAGATCACGGGCACCCGGTATGGTTTTCCGGCCTTGACCCTTACGCACAGAGATTCTTCCAGATTCTCTGAATCTTTTGATGATATTATGCACTGTAGATGATGATATGTTCAAACTCTTTGCAATTTTACACTGTCGAACTCCTTTCTGATATTGCTCCACTATTTGTCGGCGCAGAATTAGGGGGATTGGTGATCCTCTTCCCATCTTTACTTCTGAGAGCCGCTGCCACTCCAAGATGCTCTTTTTATACCCAGTCATGTTAATGACCTATTGCCAATTGACCTAATGAGTTGCAATTTGGTCCTCCAGCTGTTCCTTTTTTGTACCTTTAACTTTTCCAGGCTCTTATTGCCCCTGTCCCAACTTTTTTGAGATGTGTTGCTGTCATGAAATTTCAAAACGTCTCACTTTCGACATTTGATATGTTGTCTATGTTCTATTGTGAATACAATATCAGTTTTTGAGATTTGTAAATTATTGCATTCCGTTTTCATTTACAATTTGTACTTTGTCCCAACTTTTTTGGAATCGGGGTTGTAATAATAATAATAATAAGAAGAAAAAGAATTGGAACAAGAATCATAATTCTTGATTTTTTTTTTTAAAGATACGTTCTTACCATCAAATACTTTTATTCCATATTTTGCTGCTTTTTGTTTGGGTGTGTGTGTGTGTTTGTTTTCAAGTAGTTTTTATTTAGTCCTCGGTTGTTTCAGCAGCACACTCTGCCATTTTCTTTCTCTCTCCTCACGGTATATGAGCTGATATCCTAGCAGTAGAGTAGCCAATCAGAGCGTACGACTGCTCATATCCAGTGAATGTGGACAGAATAATAAGTGATATTTGGATCAGGAATTTTAAGATCGACCAACCACTGATTTTAAAAACTGGCAGATTAAAGGGTTTAAAATCTTCAGAGAGACCTTTTTTTGTTTCACCAGTTATAAAGAACGAGATCATTCTGGGAATTACAGATCACGGGGTTGAATACAAACCTATAAGAAGTTTATATTTTAAAAATATTAAGAATAAAATCCAACACCGGGGACTTTAAAGCTCCAGTGTGAAGCTCATGACAGTGAAGGATCTGAACTCCAACCCCGGTTCCTCTTCACTTATTTATCCAACTCTCGGGTTTTCACCATGTTCAGGCTGCAGGTCCAGCAGGGTGATGTTCAAGGGTCGTGTGAGGAAAGCAGGTGTGTGAACTTCATGCAAAAGAGTGTGTGTGTGTGTGTGTGTGTACAACTACAAATCAACACAGAACACACACGTAGCTGAGACCTTCCCCTCCAGCACTAACAGCAGTGTGGAATTCATCACCAGCACAACAACAAGGAGATCTGGGTTTGTGTTCAAGGACTAAAACTGGACCTCAAGATTTGTTTCAAAAATAAAAAATGTATGGAACATTATTATTATTATTAGTAGTAGTAGTAGTAACCTTCACTCCTGACAGATTAACAAACAACCCGATTTAAAAACAACCCCAAAGTTAAATCTTACCTTCATGTCATGAATGATGGCCTGAAAGAGGCCTCCTAAAGCACTGCACTCTTTCTCCATCACAGCCTCCATTTCCTCCAAAAACAATCCTCAAACACTGGGCTCAACTTCCCAGTCGGTGTGAAAAATCCAGTCAGAGATATCGGTACCGGTATGCGTCGGTGAGAACCGGAGTATCGCTTTACCGACTGAGGGGAACAGAAACACAGCGCGCGCTCAGATTTACAGCCTGCTGTCTGTCCTGCAGCGCGCCGAGGCCCATCACTCCCGCAGAACCGACACCGAGCCGCAGAACCACCGACACCTCAGCAAGCAGCACCGGAAACAGGGAGAGGACCGGAAACGGCCAGGAAACAGGGAGAGGACTCACTGACTGACTGACTGACCGAGCGCGCGCTCTCTATCGCTCTCTCTCTCTCTGCACTTCGTCAACACTCTGCTGACAACACTAGGGGGCGGGGCTCGCACTGCGCGCGCCTCACGAAAGCGCGCTCCCGTCCCTGCGTCACGAAGCCACACCCACCGGAAATGGGCGTAATTTATTTTTTCTATCTGTTTTTTTTACTTTACGTTATATTCAACATCGATAAATTTAAACACGTCATAAAAATGTACAATATATTTTTTAAATAATCAATATTATATGTCACGTGACTCGGCTTGACGGTTCTCGAAGATTCGTGAAAAAACACCACCACCACCCAGGATTTAAAATCCTCACTCGGCCCAGTGAAGTGGTTCTGGAGTTGTGGGCAAATTCTGGATATAAAAGTAATACATTTCAGTCAAATGTCCTGAAGTATCCCTGGCTGTATACAGTGCCTTGCAAAAGTATTCATACCCCTTGAACTTTTTCACATTTTTCCACCTGACAGCCACGAACTTAAGTTTTTTATTGAGATTTTATGTGATAGACCAACACAGAGTAGCACAGAATTGTGAAGTGAAACGAAAATGATAAATTGTCTTCAAAATTTTAAACAAATAAAAATCTGAAAAATGTGGTGTGCATTAGTATTCACCCCCCCTGCGTCAATACTTTGTAGAGCCACCTTTTGCTGCAATTACAGCTGCAAGTCTTTTGTGGTATGTCTCTACCAGCTTTGCACATCTAGACACTGACATTTTTGCCCATTCTTCTTTGCAAAATAGCTCAAGCTCAGCCAGATTGGATGGAGAGCGTCTGTGAACAGCAATTTTCAAGTCTTGCCACAGATGCTCAATGGGATTTAGGTCTGGACTTTGACTGGGCCATTCTAACACATGAATATTCTTTGATCTAAACCATTCCATTGTAGCTCTGGCTGTATGTTTAGGGTCATTGTCTTGCTGGAAGGTGAATCTCCTTCCCAGTCTCAAGTCTTTTGCAGCCTCCAACAGGTTTTCTTCCAGGATTGCCCTGTATTTAGCTCCATCCATCTTCCCATCAACTCTGACCAGCTTCCCTGTCCCTGCTGAAGAAAAGCATCCCCATAGCATGATGCTGCCACCACCATGTTTCACAGTGGGGATGGTGTGTGCAGGGTGATGAGCAGTGTTAGTTTTTCGCCACACATAGCGCTTTGCATTTAGGCCAGAAAGTTCAACTTTGGTCTCATCTGACCAAATCACCTTCTGCCACATGTTTGCTGTGTCCCCTACATGGCTTCTTATGCCTGTCTTTCAACAACGGCTTTCTTCTTGCCACTCTTCCAAAAAGGCCAGATTTGTGGAGTGTACGACTTATAGTTGTCCTGTGCACAGATTCTCCCACCTGAGCTGTGGATTTCTGCAGCTCCTCCAGAGTGATCATGGGCCTCTTGGCTGCTTCTCTGACCAATGCTCTCCTTGCTCGCTCTGTCAGTTTAGGTGGACGGCCATGTCTTGGTAGGTTTGCAGTCGTGCCATACTTTTTCCATTTTTGAATGATGGATTGAACAGTGCTTCTTGAGATGTTCAGAGCTTGGGATATTTTTTTATAACCTAACCCTGCTTTAAACTTCTCCAGAACTTTATCCCTGACCTGTCTGGTGAGTTCTTTGGTCTTCATGATGCTGTTTGTTCTTCAGTGTTCTCTAACAAACCACTGAGGCCTTCACAGAACAAGTGTATTTATGCTGAGACTAAATTACACACAGTAGGACTCTATTAACTAATTAGATGACTTCTGAAGGCAATTGATTGCACTGGATTGTATTTAGAGGTATCAGAGTACAGGGGGCTGAATACTAATGCACACCACATTTTTCAGATTTTTATTTGTTTAAAATTTTGAAGACCATTTATCATTTTCGTTTCACTTCACAATTATGTGCTACTCTGTGTTGGTCTATCACATAAAATCTCAATAAAAAACTTTTAAGTTCGTGGTTGTAAGGTGGAAAAATGTGAAAAAGTTCAAGGGGTATGAATACTTTTTCAAGGCACTGTATCTGAATATATTCACACACACAAAATGACACAAACTCCACCAACCATTAATAAAACACACCATATCCACTTCAGGAAGTTCTGGTTCTGAGAATCATGTGAAAGACCCAAAGCTGTGTCTAGAATCCAGTAAAACTCTCCTCCCTGTCCTTTACTTCACCTCCTGCAGCTCACTGCAGCGCCCCACAGTGCACAATGCCATCCATAATGCCACAATGCTATTCACCTCAGCTGAACAGTCATCCAGGGCTTTCAAGAGGTTTTTAATCCAGTGGCTGTGATGATAATCACAGTTGTTATTGTTCCAAAAAAAAAAAAAAAAAATGCAGCCCATTTAAACAGAATTAATCTTGGAATTAGAATTAACTATCAGAAACACTTTTCTGGTATTTAGACATGTTTTTATCAGTGGAATATACATTCTATTAATTATTAATCATAATGTTTGTCTCACTATATTGTATATTACTTATTTTATTTGTTACATGATATGGATTATTACACATCTCCAATGGAAACCAGCATCAGCTGAGTGGAGCTTGTGTTTAATAAATCTATCTATCTATCTATCTATCTATCTATCTATCTATCTATCTTGGAAGCTCCATCACAAGACCTCCCTAATCCAACTGTAAACTCTTCCAGTAAATAAGATTGTGTAAATAATTCTATGAATAATTTAAAAATCCTTTAAACACATTCTGTGGAGTAGCTAAGTAAAGCTCTGACAGATTAATTCAGTTCACTTCTTTATGAAACATCAGCTGAGTGCAGATCACCCAGACACATTTCCCTCTGAACTCAGTGAAAAATATTCATTCTGCTCTTCATCTTTCAGAATTCATGGCTTTTAATGTTTTGAAAGAAGGAAGAGGAACATTGAAAGAATGTCGGTGTTTGAAAGGATTCTCATGAGCATCAGCAGAAAAAACAATAGTTTGAAGTAGGATCAATTTGTCCGCATGTAAAATCAAACTCATGCATTAATGATGCTTTTTTTTTTTTTTTTAGTTCCCTTTTCACTTTCCTGTCGGACTTGTGGTCGAAAGTGCACGCAACTGTGTTCGAGGAACTTACTCTGTACTTTGGTGACACCTAATGGTGGAACTCCGCATCAACATGGTTTATTTATGAACTGGAACTCTATTTTATCATTAATTTAGAATTTAATATACAAACTGTAAACCAATCGAATAAATTAACAAATCAATCAAGAAAGAAAGTAAAGAGATATACGGCTTCATTACGCAGCAAAACATTGTCATTTCATACAAATGCTATTGAAACAGTTGGATTATATTCATTAATAAATTTGCCCTGAGCAGTTCTGTGAATGTTTTTATGAGAGTTAAATGGCTCCTTGGCTCAGTCACGCTGAAAATAATGTGCATCATCAATAATACGTGGCGGCCATTTTGTGTGTTGGCGCCATCTTGTGGCTGATTTCAGTTTAATTTTTGTTTCACCCAAAGTCTGAACAAAAACATGCGATTTATTTTCTTTTGCAAAACTAATTTCACTCTTTACCTCTAAATGTTTTTCTCTCGAACGTTCCTTTCTCCCTGACATGCAAACAAACCTGAAAAATAACCACAACGTGGATGGTCTTCGGTTGAGTTTTTTGGCGCCATCTAGCTGCTGATTTCAGTCCAAACGCATTCAAAATCCTTTTTTCTTCTTTTACATTCTAACACTATTCTCCATTGGGGACCACAATGGAAATAAGTTTTTAACTTTTTTGTGTTATCCCTGGCAATATCTACAGTATTATGTATTTTTTATACTTATGTTTATTTTTGGCGGCACGGTGGTGTAGTGGTTAGCGCTGTCGCCTCACAGCAAGAAGGTCCGGGTTCGAGCCCTGTGGCCGGCGAGGGCCTTTCTGTGTGGAGTTTGCATGTTCTCCCCGTGTCCGCGTGGGTTTCCTCCGGGTGCTCCGGTTTCCCCCACAGTCCAAAGACATGCAGGTTAGGTTAACTGGTGACTCTAAATTGAGCGTAGGTGTGAATGTGAGTGTGAATGGTTGTCTGTGTCTATGTGTCAGCCCTGTGATGACCTGGCGACTTGTCCAGGGTGAACCCCGCCTTTCGCCCGTAGTCAGCTGGGATAGGCTCCAGCTCGCCTGCGACCCTGTAGAACAGGATAAAGCGGCTACAGATAATGAGATGAGACATTCAAACACACTTTCTGCACACAAGTGCATTAAAAATGTATTTGCTCCTGTACAGTACATTTGTGCAAATTTTATCCATTAAAATGTTTCTCATCCTGACTTACATTTTGTCATATTTGTGGGTCATGTGATCAAGTCAGAGAGTGGCAGGTCAAGGTTTAAGAACATCAGGAATCAGAGAAATATTTACAGGTGGTCAGTGATGATTAGTGCTGCTTCATTTTATTTTTATTTAACCCGAAGAAACGAGTGCAGGTTACACCAGACTCGCTTGTGAAGAAGTGTCTTAATTTTTTAATAAAATATAAGAGAGATAATTGCACACTGAAAGCAGATATGAAGATTTTGAATGGTGCTTTTGTGAAGAAAAACATGAACTAATACTTTTACTAATGAAGTCAAACAGGTGATTAATGGATTAGCATCACTGAATTGGGTCAAAATTTTACATTTATAAATTTAGTAACTAATTCATTAATTAGTTCAAATATTGTTTAGATGTATTAAATTTTGCCCGTGTTAATTGGTGGGTCTTTGTATAACACAAATTGTCAAGTGACCTTGGGTGACAAACAGACAGATGCCACATGCATAAAAATTAGTGAAGAAAAGACGTTATGTTCTATACGAAGGAAAGGAAACGCAGGACCAAACTAATAAATATTGGCGCTCAGTGAGCACCTCGGTGTGATCAGCTGTTCGTTTAGCGACAGAATGATGGAACTGTCAGTGCACGCTCAAAGGTAAACCTGTAGATGGCAGTAATGCAACACTGTGGATGCCAGCTGCCGTAAAACCCAAAAGAAGAAGGTAAACCTGCGCATGTGCACACGGACTTCCTGTCTGCTTGACTGCGCCAAGCGAGCAATTTCATGCACATTATTTGCTTTAATCCCCTCAAATTAAATAACTTCCCAGCCACAGAATGGCCTGATATTCTGTGAGATATATTACAGAAATAAACATGCATCACAATCACCACATTTCAGACGGAACTAAATTTCACCCATTTTATGAAATCGAAAGGCCCTCGAGCTTTAAACTCACTCACTCATCCCATTTTGTGTCTGTTTGCTGTGGAACAGCTGCTCTATGCCATGAGAAGCACAAAGCAAACACAAAATTATGTTGGTTTCTAAGCAGCAGATGGAAATCAGAGTGTGTGTGTTTTTCTCCATCACTGCTCACTGAAAGCTTTTTTGAACATGTAAATATTCATCAGCATTAATTCCCTGGAAAAATATCCCACAGGTATCTGCAGTACACTTCTGGCACACATAGGCACGCTTTTTAAATTTTTTTTTTTAAGCGCAAACATGATTTATAGACTTATTTGTTGAATTCTACATTGTCAGGACAAAACCATCTTTGCTTCCAAACAGTTTTCCAGAACAAAAAGAAATGATCGAGAGAGAAAAACAAAAAAACCCCACAATTCATCCGGGAGATTACAGAAGATACTTTTCGTTCAGACCAAAAAATCACCAAGGCTGTGGAGTTTTCCTGAAAAATCAAGAGAGTCAGTTCAAGAGTCAAAAAGAGTCCAAAAGATTGGAGGAGAGTTCTGCGAGCAGCTCAGGAAAACCGTCCAGCTCGTTTCCTCATCAAACTCAACACACTGTCCTTCATGTTCTTCCTCTTCATCTCTTCCCTCAGACTTTTCTTCTTCCTCTTGTCATTTCAGGACTCCAGATATTTTACAACATATTAAGTCATTTTTCCCTCCTGAAACAAACATCATTCAGGAAAATCTCTCCTGGTTTCCAGTTCTTCATGGACTTGACCTCATTTTACTTTCCTCTGGGTCATTTTGGGGGGGGAGCTTGAAAGAGACAAAACTCTTCCAGAGACAGAACAGGGAATCTTCACTCAGGAATAAACCCCTTTATCTCCAGAACCTTTAAAAAAACCTTTTTTCTTTTCAGCATGGACCAAAAAGCGAAATGTTCAACTTCAGATAGCTTGTAGACATCAGGAAGAAGGAAAGGGAAAAAGTGAGCTGTAATTTAGCATTTGTTTCCAAAAAAAAAAACACCCTCAAGAGTTTTTTTGTACGTAGCTTTAACCTTTATTCATCAGTCAAGATCACATCACAAGAAACAACCAAGTGTCGAGCATCAAAGTGCAAAATTCTGAACACGTTTGAGCAAAAAAAACACCACAGCACATGCAACTGCTAACGGCTAATAACACACCGCAGTGTACTTCCACGCGACAAGACAGACACGTGCTGATAATTACACCTTCACCGAACCCTTCCATCTGGACCATGAACAGAACCATGGGATTTGCTTTTGTTTTAAAGAGTCAAATTAAATCACATTAAACACTGCTAGCACAATTTAAAAACACCATGACTCAGCAAAACGTGTCGCTGCTGCCACCACGTACTCCGATAAGACGACGTCATGAGATCCAACTCAAGAGTTTAAATTCAAACTGTGGATGGCGCTGCTGCAACAAGGCAAAAAAATACAACAAGCGCCAACATTAACATGATCCTCGCTAACTGAGTGAGTAATGAATTGTTAAATCCTGACAGAAACCATGAGGCAGTGAATCACTTCTTTTTTTGATAGCTTTATAGCAGTAGTTAGCAAACTTGGCTAGCTAACATTAAATACTGCTGCTAAATGACAACTGGGGGGTTAGCATGGTTGTGTGTATTAGCTTGTTCAGCTTTTAAAACCTTTGACAAGTCTTAATGATGAAAGCACAGGTCACTGAACGCTGGAACTAGCAAAACAAACATGGTGCTGCTCTGGCTTACAGCTGTTTGTGCTCTCACACACACACACACAATAACGATGAGTGATATGGTTATTATCTCATGGATATAAAAGCATTTGCTGGAAAATGCCTCCTGACTCATCTTTCAACAAACCACAACAGCAGCGACCCGGTGAAAAGATCTAACAAAGGAAATTATTAGCACGCGTCTGTAACAGTACTGAAAGATTATATAATGGTACATTTGCAAAAAAACCCAAAAACCACTCCTAGTGTCACACCATGAAATAAACACCAAACATGGACTAAAGTTTAGGTTTGACCCCTAAACACAGAGCCAGTTCGTTCTTCTGGATCTTTCCATCTTGATTAACGTCACAGTGGCGCAGCAGCACGACTCTGAACTGGTCCAGCTCCGGGCCCGAGAGACTCGGCTGAGAGAAAGAGAAGGGCAGTTAACTCCAGTATTAATGCCACCATTTCAGAAAAAAATAAAGGAAAAATATATATCAGCTTCAACAAAACGGTGGAATTTCGCAGAACGTTTTCAAGGTCACGCAACTTCGAAAACTGATTAAGGCACAAGAGACTGCTGAACAAATACTTTTCAATAGAAACTTTTTAACTCTCCATCTCCTACAGTCACACAAGCAAAAATATATTCCGCTTTTACATTAAATCCATCACATACAGCGGCCACTCACTAGCCACTTTATTAGGTACACCCCTACATCCACCTGCTGTTTTCTGCAGGTCTCTAACCAGCCGATCCCTCGACAGCAGCACGATGCATCAAAATCACACAGATACAAATCAAGAGCTTCAGTTCATGTTCAAACATCAGAACGGGAAAAATTGTGATCTCAAAGCGTGACCTTTCACTGGGGCATGGGTGCTGGTTTGAGTATTTCAGAAACTGCTGATCTCCTGGGGTTCTCACACACCAGTCTCCAGAGTTTACACAGAACGGTGCCAAAAACAAAAAACACTGAGCGAGTGAGCGACAGTTCTGTGGGTGGAAACAAACGCCTTGTTGATGAGAAGGTCAGGGGGAAATGGACAGATTGGTTCAAGCTTTTTTTTTGCCAGGAAGGATATAGTAACTCATATAATCACTCTTTACAATTGTGGTGAGCAGAAAAGCATCTCAGCATGCAACAGCAGAACACCACACTGGGTTCCACTCCTGCAGCCAAGAACAGGGATCCTCGAATCAACAAGTTCCTATTAAAGTGGCCAGTGAGTGTATGATGGGATCAGTAACAAAAACATACGCAGTGGTTTTATTTTGCCATTATTTTTTACCAGTCATGAGCACAAGCATGCACTGTTAAAGCTTCGAGTTATGACTTTTTTTTTAGACTAATTTTGAACAATTTTCCCTGTCAATTGTTTAATTTAAAAAGGTGCGACAGTCGATTTGCTTTTATTTCTTATTAACCCGAGTTGAGTAAACCTGTCCGGAATGCTTGGTTGTGTTGAGTCAATCATTTTATAGACACACCCCCAACACAATCACTCCGCCCCATCTCAGTCTCAAATCAGCACACGCTCACAATGCAGCCATGGAACTCTTGTCCATCTTCCCAAGTCAAATTTTGCACCTTTGTGTTATAACTTGACTTTCAAGCAGCTCAGAGAACAGGACTGGAGTTATTCTTCATCATCCTCCTCGTAAATCAGAATCAGAGCAGAACCATGCATCGTTAGCGTCATGACTCAGTTTTTCCAAGTCGGCCAGCTTTAGCGCTGGGGCGGAGCTTTGTGTAGATGGGTGGGAATTTAATCAAGGAGTACAAAACAATAATTCAAACACGATTTCAACTTCACCATTAGAGACTGTGTCTTGCTAAATTTGGACAATCCTTCCTCATACACCTTTTACAGCAGTCTTCGATTGGAGCTCTGAGCAGCACTGAGGAGCTTCTGGTAGTTTCTCAGAATGTTTGGAGAAGATCTGGGAACAATTCTAGCTCAAGTGCTCTTATTGTGGGTTTCTCTGAGGAAGAATGATCATGCTGAATTTTATTATATCCTTGATGAACTGACTATTTGGTCAAACAACATGGTTGCGAGATTAAATCCTTTTGCTCAGTTTAACAGGATTAAAGCTTCCGCTGAATAAAGGCAAACACAAAAATGAACGAAATGTTAATTGTGCCTCTGGGACATCTGTTCCACTGTTCCATATTCACACACACCGGTGTAATGATTAACCCACTCACCCTGACCAGCTCCATCATGTCTTTGACAAATCCATCCACCTCTGGTCCCTCCAGAGCGCCCGTCTTACTCTGTAACAACAAGCAGCCATTTACAGCGACTAAAACGTCACGGTTACAGAAACAGTGAAGGAATAAATCATGATGTTATCAGAAAATAATCAACTTCTGGGTGGAGTCATGATGACTACTCTTCCAGACAGAATTTGAAAATGATTACATTGAGAGAAAAAAAAATAAAGTTATTCTACACTGCTGAAATTTAATGTTAGATCTGCTGATACAGGTGACTTCCTGTTCTTACTTACATTATAGCAGCTATAAATGCCCTTTCCCTCACCAGATTCTCTTTTATTCCTCCTCTTGAAATTAATACGGTAAACCAGGACTTTCTTTGCAGTGGGATGCTTACTTTACAATTATTATTCATTTGACTTCATTCGAGCACCAGTTTGAGTCCTTGGTCATTCACACCAAACAATAAAAATGTGCCAAAACAAGATCAACTGTGAGCTGCTGCTCACTTATCCCTCCCGCTCTCGCTTATATATCGGAATGCAATCAATCAAAGGAAGAGGACACTTGTGAATGTTGACTTCAACAAATAACCCTGGAAACAAGTACAAGAGCAGTCGAGTTTGTAGTTGCTGAGAAAAGCGTGATAAGTTTTGTAAATCCACCCTGTAGGTTTCGTAAATGCATGTGGTCTGGAAGACAGGAAGTCGATGTGGGACAGACCTGAAAACGATATTCACACCCCAAGCGGCTATGATTTGCAGTTGCTGAGAAAAAGGGCGTTTCGGACAGACGGAGGTTAACCAGTATCCTTCAGAGTAGGGTATAATAACCAGAAGTCATTCTTTTGTGTGTGAACCAGCATCTCTCGATGACGAGACCATCTTGTGCGGTGGGGCATCAGATTAAAGTTTGAAGTTCAGGCAAATTCATGGTAATGAGTCATAGTTCAGCAGCAACCAATCAGAAATTAGAAGTGCTCCACTCTAAAGAATACAAGATTGCTTTTTAGGAAATTGTGGTGCTGTTCAAACTGTACTCGACCATGAAGGGGAAACCGATCATGGTGACGGGTTTCCGTGTTATGACATGTCCTGTTTGCATACGGGGCGCAAATAAAAATGAAAACCAAGCATGGACTAAGAAGTTGGAAACTGTGGGTGTTTCAGGTGAGTTTGTGACGTGCATCATATATTTTGTGAAACTCGGAGGGAAGGAATTGCATGCTAATTAGTGCCAGAGCATGAAAAGTATGTTAGCTATTGACCGTATTTTCATGTGACTTGAGTGACGCTGTTGAACACAAGGTATAAAAAGAGATGGAGTGTGTTGGATATGTTCAAATGAAAGCAGTCACTATTTTTTTTGCAACAAAAGACACCCCACCCCAAGTAAAGCATCTACCTGAGCTCCCTCATGGTATTGTTCAATTTTTAAAATTACATTAATGGCATTTAGCAGATGCTCTTACCCAGAGCGACGTACAACACACCCAGAGCAGCCTGGGGAGCAGTTGGGGGAGAGGTGCCTTGCTCAAAGGCATTTCAGCCATTCCTGCTGGTCTAGGGAATCAAACCAGCAACCTTTTGGTCCCAAAGCCGCTTCTCTAACCCATGGCCAGCCGAAAATTATTTTACTTATGTAAATTATTGAATCATTTAAAAAAATAAATAAATTTACGAAGGTATGAGAGCAGTCGAAGCGAGTGTTCTGCAGCCCTTTGAAACAAAATTTGCAAGGTGAAGCATTCCGAAGGACCTAATAGTTGCAAAGCCACCAGAGTGAGTTCTGAGGCTCGTACCACATTTAGTGTGAATGTCGGATGAATGATTGTCAACCATCACATCAACCACAATTTGGTAAAATATTTGTTCTTTCTTTGGATCACATCCGTATACTGATAAAAGTACTGCAACATCACAGCCCAATTATACACCCAGCACATGCCTGTGGAACTTACAACATCATAATGAGCGAAGATCTTTTCAAAGTCCTGTTTTCTTTCCTCCCGAGAGGTCGCCTGAGGAGGAAGAAAAGAAACAGAAGGGATAAGCGCTTCCATCAAATCAGAAACCCTGTCAGAGGTTGACACAAAAAAAATGCCGAACTCATTCATACTTACGTCGATATTGAACTGCAAGAGGAAGTTCTCCTGGAGAGCCAGGATTCTGGAGGAGGAACAACGATGACCAAGTGAACACCATCGAACATCAACAGTGTGATTAATGCATCTAAGCCACACCTTCACCGCAATTGCCAGGTACAAACACCACACCTCCTTCAGTGGGACAGAGTTTCGATAAAGGAGGTGTGGCCTCTGTACCAGTCAGTTTCAGTGTCAGATGTTAAGTCCCAGACCTCGAGTCTGCCGGTCCCATTAAAAGACTTGACCTACGTACCTATTAATCAATCAGAGTACAAGATGTGTGGCTTCTCTACATGAACTTTGTTAAGAAGATATGGCCTCTGTGCCCGTCAGTTTCAGCATCAGATATAAGGTCCCTGACCTCGAGTTTGCTGGTCCTATTTAAGACATGACCTCCGTGCATATGGATCAGAGGAAAAAAAGAGGTGTGGCCTAAGCGAATCAATCAATCGCAGTCAAGAAGGTGCGGCCACTTTGTGTCAAGCTTTGTCAAGAAGGTTTGGCCTCCGTCATTACTTTTCTTAATATTGATCGGACGCCACGATACAAAAAACCTGCATCGTTTAAAAAAAAAAAAAGCTCAGAATTGTATTGATATGAGCAATCAGTCACGCTCAAGGTACATTTCATCCAGATTTTGGGTCGAATAATCAATCAAGCACAAATCATAATTTGTCTCATCAGTGAAGAAATTTCTTTGATGAACCAAGTATGGTAAATGTTTTTAAAACAGCAGCACAAAGGAAGACTTGTCCTGATTCAGACAGTCTTGGATTTGGAATAGATTAGATGTGGTGCAACTGTTTGTCACCGAGTGCTTCACTGTCTTCTGTGGTTCCTTGCTTGCAGTCATTGCTTCAACAATTTACAACACGCCACTCACTGGCCTCATCAAGCTGACCAGAAAACATTAACTCCCAGTCTTACCTCGCTAAATCAGTCAGATCCAAGCGGCCATCTTTGTTCTTGTCAAATACATTCATCTGCCAAGCAAAACAATCAACATGTTAACACAATATAGTCCACAAGTCTGAATCTAATTTCAAGATCTGTCTGAAAATGATGGACAATATAGTAGGAACAAGACGGTGGACTCGGCATTTGACCCTACTTCCTGTTCCATCAGCTTCCCATCATCCAGCTCTCACAAGACTGGAATACATTTACCCTTCCTGCCGAGCAGAGACATGGCGAGTACTCAGGTGGTGTCTGCTACTGTTCAATCTACTCCCTGATTGAATTCTCTCCCCATAAACAGGCTCAACAGCAACACACACACACCTCCCCCATTTGGAACATCCATTCGATACAGCAATAAAGTCCAGTGCTGGTGGTTTAATGGTGCAGCCTGGGAAAGCAGGGGCTGAGACAGAAGCCCTGGAACATGCATACCATCACAGAGATTGTTGACAGGACATCAGGGTGGCTAGAGTTTGTGTTTCTCAGTGCATTTAGATCAAGTCCATTGTCTTTGACAGGACACAATGAGTACAAGGATCAAGTCCAGAATGTTAGCTCCAGTTCAAAGACATTCAAAGGCAAGGTGGTCATCATAGCTGGATCCTTGAGAAAGGAAACTGAATGCCTCACTTGTAATCTTTGGGTCTCCCAGTGAAGATGTATATTCGAAGAACTCAAAAGGAACCACAACCCAATTTCTACATTGTGACTCAATTTCAGTTGGACCAAACGTATTTGGACTCGAGCTTTTCAGTTGTCAGGATTCTTCTGCAAGAGACAAAACATTCTAGATCGGACTCGAGATGTGCCATTTGTTGCCTTCGTTGAAAAACACCCCACTGAGGTTGAAAAATCTGGGGGGGACCCAACAAAGTTTGGGGAGATCAGCAGAGGCATTGGAAGGTACTGTAGTTGGGGTCACAAATGTTGGTGTTTCCGAAGGTCAGTCACTAAAGTCTAAGTTTCAGATATTTAAAAAATGCCCATGCTGTCTGTAGAATGCTGGTTTAAGAAATTGGAGCGTTAACTGATCTACAGGATCTTGCAATCAGACAAAGCACATTTTGAAAAGTCACGAAACTGGGTGATGTTTCGCAGCCTAATGTTGAACATGAATAATGCACGCTAGTGAGGAAAAAAAAAATTTCAGAATGGATGATGCTTTATTTTTGTCTGGGAGAACCGCTTCTAGAGGACAATGTTGCTTAGTAATAGAAAGGGACTATGGAAGATCGCAGCATATTGTGTCCAAACATGACAGAGTTTAAACAGATCAGGGACCTCAGCACGGATGGGTCACAAACTGGCATAAACAGAGGACAACACCACAGTGACTTTTAAACCACTGGTAGCTCAGAAATGCCACACTGTCTGTGAAACACAGTGGTGGTGGTACCACCATGGCTTGGACATACCAGTGGACCTGGATCTCTTTAGTAATTGCTCCGGACATTCCTGTGACTGCAGCAGCAGGATAATTTCGAAACAAACTAAAAAGTGTTGTATATGCATACAACCAACAGAGTTGACAGTACCAGCCCTGTTTGTGAATCTGTCCCAGATCCAGGTCAAATAGGACACAGTGGATCCACTGATGTTAAAGCGTTGAATATCATGGACCTGGATGGTGTTTCAGCTTGCAGCACAGGACAATACCCCAAAGCACGAGTATTTGGTTCCAAATTTTGGACCTTTGAGGCAGGACCAAAAAACAAAAATCCACAAAGGCCTGAAATCAAGCAGAGACTAAAACATGGTCGGATTATATAGTTCTGACAAGTCATCATGTGATGCTTTCAAAACATCAAAAAAAGTCATTAATTACAATGACGCACTAACCATGACCATTTATTTAAAAAAAAAAAAAAAAAAAAATTCAAAGCCATGTTCATTTAGTCACCCAAAGCAAGATATGAAAAGGGCCGAGATTCCAATATAGGTTTCAATCTCCTTAAATTATAGCAAACATTTAGCTCTTTAACTGAAGGCACTGTTCACATCGTTCCTCTTCGTTCTTTTCACATGGATCAGTTCCCATTGGGTGAGAACAGTCACTGATGGATAAATGACTGAAATTAGTGGCTGGCCTTTCACCCAAGTCTCCTGAAATTAATTACAGTACAAAAAGCCCCAGGATGTGAAACTGGAACTCACGACTTTCTAAAAGTTCTTAGCCAACACACACACACACACACACACACACGTCTGAACAATAAATGTCAGTGCAAATTGTTATTACATTACAATCGATAGACATAAATGTCAATCAACAGGAAAGGTTCTCGGAGGAAAAAAAAAGAAAAACCCCATTCTACTTGAACAGCTTCAGTGCCTTTGGGAGTTGCACAGTTGCAGCACTGCAGGCAGTCGCATTGAGAATGTGTTTAAAAGCCCAACATTCATTATTGGATTTATCTTCCTTTAAATACAAGCCAGAGAAAAACCAGAACCAGGCCTTGATTACCCACTGATAAAGCAAGACAGAACAGAATCTCTCCAATGCTAATCTTACACACCAATTAGTTTTAAGGGCTTGATTTCTTCAAGGTTATTGATCAGTGGGGGGGGGGGGGGGGGATTTTATTTACCATGGTATCCGTGTATTCATCCAGCTTGTCGGGGGACACTTCCTTTTTGTGCTGTTGAAAAAGATCCTTCAGAAAGTTCTGCAAAAGGAATAATTACTGTTACACATCTTTAATAAACCAAATTACACTCAAAAAATAAAGTATGTTATTGTTTCTTTCGGGATACACCAGCTTGTCACCGGGGTCGTATCCTCCGAGGTACTTATTTGAAAACTTGGGAACATGTGTATCTTTCTGGCCCGAAAAAGGTACACAGTTACCTTGAAGTCCAGTCATGAGCCCTTGGGGTACATTAGTGCAGATTGGACCTTGAGGGACAGAAATGGACTCCAATCATACCCGTTTCTCACTGCGTACAGACAAGTCCTGCATGGACCATAATGTTGGCTGCATTGAACTACTGTTGATGGCCTTATTGTTGAAATGTCACCCAATATACGTGTCCATCACATTCAGCGAAGAAATAGAACAACTAGTTTGGATATACTCTAGTACTGTTAAACTGGAAAACCTGAGACATGACTCGCTCTTAAATGGCACTAAACAAGCTTGACATGACTTGGCACACAATTTTGTGAGCACTGTTGTGCAAGATCCTGGAAAGGTACCAAATTGTGACTCAACGTTGTTTGGAAACGAAGAAAAAGATTGCAAGGCATAAATCAGAACCTGACCTGCGATGGAGCGGACTAAACGTTAACACTCGAAGGACAAACGGAGTGGAGAAAACGCCGAAAGCGTTTCGACCTGCATCGGACTTTCTGATTTATGGTTCCACATAGTACCCTAAAGGGTTTCTTCAGGTTGAGGGTCTCCCTGTTTGGAATGGTTCCAAACAGAAGCGCTAGAACCTTTATTGTCATGTTGCTGAGAAAAACAGAGGATTATGGTCCAGAGCCAACCATGTCATTTGTAAAACATGGTGGAGGTAGCATTGTGGCTTGGGCTTGATTCAAAATTAAGTAAACCCTCAACTGCTCAGCAGGTTATTTTTTCCATAAAACTATCATGTTCTACGAGTCACCATCAAAGGCTTTGTCAGGTTGAGGATTCCTCCCCCATTACAAAAAAAAAAACCCTAATGGAAGCTCTTTAGAACACTCGAACCTTTACTTAGCCAAAGAAACCTTGAGGAAACCTATGGAAGACAAACCTTATGGCAGAGGTTGCCCAAACAATGTGTTTAGGAATAGAAAAAAATTAACAGATCAAGGATGTCTCAGAGACCGCCATAAATGGAACAAAATGCCAGTGTGACTTCCAAACCATTGTTCGCATTCAACATCAGAAAGGCCAGGCTGCAGTCTGGTTAAACAAAGTGTATAGTATTCCTGGAGAGATCTGGAACAAGGTCTTAAGGACATGAGAGACCCAGATCACCCCGTATTTAAACAAGTGTTGCAAAGGAGTTGAGAAAAATGAATGATTATAGTCCAGAGCCAAAACATCTGTGAAACATGGTGGTGGTGGTGGTAGTAGCATCATTGGAGTCGATACAAAACCATAAACCTTGAACTGCTAACCAGATACTTAAATAACGGCTCGCGTGTCACACCCCAAAGGGCCTCTTCAGGTTGAAGATTTTCCCATCATGAACCATTCAAAGTGGATGCTCTTTTGAAAGCCCTTTAGAACTTGTACGCCTTTTTGACCAACAGGGAACGGGTTCCGTTTTGATTCGCGCACCAAATATTGAACCATTCAGAGTATTTTGACCAAAAATAGTCATTTGGAACCTGAAAAGTTGGTTCTCAGTTGGAACCAAAATAGAGCTGGTTTTTCCAGCATGAACCATGACATCGGTGGGCGTGTTATTAGTTTGGAGAGGAAGTAGAGTGCAGCGATGGAGAACGCAATGGAAAAGGACGCAAGAAAGAGAAAAAAGGGACTGAAAAATATCTGCAAAAACAGAAAAACTCGCAGGTAATCAATGCACACTGCTATCTTGCTCTACTGTTTACTCCCATTGTGAAATGGTCCCATGCCCTTCTTTCATAACACATCCTTGATTACCAAGGTTCAAAGATTCCTGAACAGAACCGATTCAAGAACCCATTCCCTGTTGGTTGAAAAAGGAGACCAGAGAACCCTTTTTTGAAACAGTGCCTGCTTGGTTTGGATTGTGCCTCAGCTGAACAGCACTTTAGATAAAGTCCCCCATCAGATGAATAAAGGCCAGTGGAAACATGAGGTTAGTGTTGGATGAACAAATCACTTTCCTACCCTCAGTTCTGCTGCAGATATATAACCACTGCTGTCTGCATCATACTTCCTCCAGATCTATCAAGAGACAAAAAAGAACCCTATTTATCAAGGAGGTCTACTTTTAAAAATAATATAAAGCATGATGATGATGGGGGACCTTCATAAACTCCACACTGTTGTCCAGAGGAGCTTCACGACGGAATAGCAACAGGAAGTTCTCTTCTTCTGGTAGGATCATATTGGCAAGCTAGAACACACAGAAGACAAGATAAAGGTTAGAAATCTGGAGATTTCAACTTCCAGCTGAAGATGGAAATCTGTTCCTGATCCTGCCCCGGGGTAATGGCATTTCCTGTAATGACCTTTTGTTTTTCTGGCCATGGTTTAAAATTAGATTAAAACAGAGTGCTTAACGCTGAACAGACGGATGGTTCTGTACGTCTCGCAGGATAATG
The DNA here is from genome assembly GCF_027579695.1 of Neoarius graeffei. Taxonomy (NCBI): domain Eukaryota; kingdom Metazoa; phylum Chordata; class Actinopteri; order Siluriformes; family Ariidae; genus Neoarius; species Neoarius graeffei. Next base: position 2,161,534 of record NC_083573.1, on the reverse strand, counting down.
CGCAGAAGAAACAAAGATAGGATACTGCAAAACAAAGTCTGTAAATCATTAGCATCAAGCCTGGTTCAAACTAAACGAAGGGTCAATGCCAAATGTTATTTTGGTACCTGCTCACTAACAATAACAGCCTCTGATTAATATTTTTTCTTCTTGAGACCACCATCCTACATGATGACTCATGCCTTTCCTGTGGCGAAAAAAAAAAAAAAAAAAAGTCAAACCAACATGTCCTTTTCTTTCATATTGCTTGGCAACTGCAACTACGATTCTTCAGGAACAACCAGACTCGACCTCTTCAAATCAGATTCCTATGAGATTACATCCACTTTCAAGTCAAACACAATGAGACTGGATTCTTGCAGATCACAGGTACGATGGCACCAGAACTCAGTCAACCTTTGTCTCTTCTCCATTACAGGAATTACTTGGATGGTGATCAAGTCTACATTACGTCAGGAACACAAAACGTGTCCTTGCTGCAGCCTTCACTTTGGATTCTTCAGAAAGAACCATCTGGATTCTCTGGAACATGACGATGCAAGTTATTTCTCCTTGATCTTTTCAGCGTATCGGGTTCAAGAGCTCTAATGGTGGGTGCACTTGGTTCCAGGATAATTACACTGGTGATTAGGAAGCAATCACATTGAGGAACAAATACCACTCATGCATTATGTAGGATTTCTGTAAAGAGGCTTTTAAGCCAACCACGAATCCATGTTGCAGTCTTTTACACACCTCGCAAGTCACTTTCCACACTATGGAAGCAAATTCCTGTTCTGTGAATTGCAATAAAGTAAACATATATACATATTTATAAAAAAAAAAAATCCTACCACAATAACGCTACCAAGATATGCAAGCTACCGTAATTTTTGAACTAGCAGACCAGCCACAAAAACAGGACCAAAAATTTGCAAACTACCATAAAAACTACAAATAAATGAAGGAAAAGAACACTTTCTGGACAAGCATGTTCACCGTTTTTTTTTTAAACCCACAAACACCCCACTCACAAAAGTGCAAACTACTGTAATTCCTCGAGTAGCACATCTCCTGTAAAAACACTTAGAAGTTTGCAAATTACCCTAATTTCTGGATTAGGACGCTCACTAAAAATACAAATGATTGTGCAAATTACTAATTTGTGGACAAGCATAAGACCACCTAGCATAAAAACGCAAACAAAAGTTTCCTGGACTAACACTCCGACTGTAAAAACATTAGAGGCAGGACAATGAGGCGAATGCAAACACCAGAACATGTTTGTGTCCAAGTCAGAGGGCAACTCAAGGGCTAAATTAATCAATGTTAAATTTGCGACAGAACATTTTTCAAGCTCATCAAGCAGTCGAGTTTTGCTCCAGGTTAATGACGTATAAAGGAGTGTGGGTTAAAGGAAGCGAGTCTCACTTCCTGGATCTGCAGGCGACCGTCAGCAGTGACGTCGTAGACAGACATGAACCTGGCCTTCAGCTGCTGCACTTTCTCCTCCGTTATCTTATCCTAGGGAAGTGGAAAAAAAGACAAGGCGGTTACCATAAACACTCGCTGACTGGTTGCGTGCGCACAAAACACCAAACTTCAGTTAGTACCACAATTTCTGGACTCCCTGGAATCCATGCTCATTCACTATGGAGTCAAACCAGGTGTCTCATTTTATTGGAGTGCGTTTACATCAAATTTGTTAACATTTTGCGAGATTAACATTTTTCATTTATGATAAAATACTTTCAGTACATCAGTGGGCGGGGCTATGCATTAGAGTACTAAAACACTAACTTGCGTCAGAAACCAAACAGTGACTCACTCGAGTAGCTGTGAATTTGTCGCAGACCCTGCATGCTAACATCACCAGCTAGCTAACAGAGTTGACTGCAGCATTGAACAAATCATAGTTGTCATGGTAACCTAACATTCGATTGTGACATGTTTGGATGCTGGTCACATACATCTGTATTTTTGACTCAAACTGAAAGTCGACACATGCGAGCGTGTGCATGCGAGATGGCAAGCAACTAAACTAGACAAGTATTCATTGAATCAGCATTTCTAATTTGCATACTCCTTTCTCCACAGGTCCTGCTAGTTCTGAATAAAATGGTTTAGAAACGGTTCAAGGCACTTTTGGTGGCAAGTTCCTTGACCAAAAACAAGTTAATTTATGACACTTTTTTTTTTTTTGGTTGTGCCACTGCATCTACTCAAACCACCAAATCTGAGATACATGACACGTCTGACCTCAGTTTCCTGAAGATCAGATGTGTCAGTTCCTGTGAAGAAGCGCGTTGAGCTGACAACTCCATATCTGATGCAGAGAACTCATGCAGTGATGTTGAAGAAGGAAAAATAACCAACGTTTTTTTTGGGGAAAAAAAACAAACAAAAAGCCACCTCACACTGAATTCATCAATTCTCTGTTTCAACTCATTTCCTTAATCCACCACTGCTCCCCAAAATCAGATCATCAGCAAGAGTTCAAGCAGGACTGAAGGTAAGATAATGAACATTCTTTTGACCTAGATGGAGCCGAGTGCAAAAGTTTGTGCACCCTTACTTCATATTCAAACGACATGATGAGCTACTTTTTGCAGATCTGTAAAAGGTTGCTGTTTTCAGGTTTAGTTTTAGGTGGAGTGGAGGGGGTATAAACTTTTGCCCCCGACCCTCATTATAAACAGACAGGATGAGAGTAGTGTGTTTTGGGACCGACCCCAGGACCCAGCTTGATCAGAAGGTGCCGAAAAAACGCGTCCAGCTCCTTCCCCTCGATATAGCCGTTATCTGGAACACACACACACCTCAAATTAATTCAACGCGGATTGTTTTAATCAATCATTCATGCAATTAAAAAAAAACCCCGCCAAACAAAAAACAAATTAAAAAAAAAAAAAACTATTTTCACCGTCTGCATCGAAGTGGTGCCAAATGCGCAGAAATCCTGCAGCATCCATCTGGTCCAGAGCGCAGTCCATGTCCTGATGGAGAGAGAGAGAGAGCTCTGTACACACAAGAACTAATACACAACAAAGAGGAAATGCACAACTTTCAAGAGGAAATAAGAGGGGAGTGCTGCCGTTACACCAGCCGTGAGAGTGCGCACAGTGCAAGCAGCACACCAACTGAACCACCAGAACACCACCTCCCTCCCTCCCTCCGCCCCCTCACACACCCACTTACACACCCACTTCAAACAACAGAACCATCATAGTGAGAACCTGCAATTATTCAAAAAATAAAAAATAACTTCACTTGACATTCAATCTGAAGATGAATAAACAGATCAGACACTCAGGATGACTGCACCTGGCAGATACACAAAAACGTACACTGAAATATTTATTAATAATAATAATAATAATATTATTATTATTATTATTATTATTGTAAGAATATAATCCTGAATACTCCTAAACCTACTCTTGTAAATGCGCGGCCCAAGGGTGACTGTCGTTTAGTGTAGCAGTTTAGGGTTTACTTTAGGCCAGCTATAATACGTGCTGCTCTGTACATTTTGCACTTCCATATGTTCTGTTCCCGTTTCATATCCTGATTTTGTATATGTTTTCGTGTGAAACATCCTGTGAAAACTGTGCATAACTCTTGTGTGACCTTGACGGTGTGTGAAGCACATTCTGTAATTTTCCACTGCTGATACTCCCTGCGAGGAGTGTATATAAACGCCCCGACGCAGCTGCGCGTTGGGCACGGCTGAGAATAAACCAGATTGATTTAACTCGTGTGGTTTGCTCTCTTTTGTCCCAGGAGTACTCCTTTGATAACGCATCTGAACAGCACACAGCGCAATCCTAACAATTTGGTGACCCCGACGTGATACTCTCAATCAGGTAAGACATGTTTGATTGACTACCTGGTTGGCAGTAGCTCCGTAGCGCCCTAAGGAGGGCTTTGTTTTCCCTGGTTCGAGTCCAGGAAGAGCGCGCTATAGAAATTTGGATAAATATCTGCTGTTTGTTTCTGTTCAGATCCGTTTGCTTTACTGTACAATGGGGGGCTCGTATCCTAAACCTGAGGTCACAGACACCCCGGCGGAATGGATGAATAGGTGCGGTTTAGGCTATTACGTTACGCCGTGGCTGGACAATTTGGCTGGGTGGACGGAGGCAAATCCTCAGATTCCATCGTATCCCCGTGATGGGACGTTTAATCCAGGCTTCCTTGCTTCAGCGCACCGTATGATTTACGAAAGCTTAGGCGATCCGGATTGGGATCGCCCTTATATGCGCGCAGGGTATGATAAATGGTTTGACATGAAGAAGGTATGGGATAAATCAAAGGGTGTTTACACCCCGAGACCTGTTTTAAAGGCTATTCCAAAACCAAGCTCCTTCCCCTGTTCTCTCTGCTCTTCCCAACACTCTGTGGGCGGATCATAAGGACGATGTGGGCTCTGTGAGCTGCTCTCCGTATGAAGCTGTTATTAAACACTCTACACCTGTTTATGTTAAACAATACCCTCTGTCTCCTAGTAAGCTCAATGGTATTGACAATATTCTAAAATCTCTTTTGCAGCAAGGTGTCGTGGTTCCTTGTGTCAGCCCGTATAACACCCCAGTGAACCCGGTCCCAAAACCGGATGGCACATGGCGCTTCACTCAAGACCTACGTAAAATAAATGAACTCATCGTTCCCGTGGCTCCAGTGGTCCCTGACGTTCCTTCTCTTATGTCTTCTATTCCGTGTGACCATGCTTATTTCTCTGTGATTGATTTGTGCTCTGCCTTTTACAGTGTTCCTGTGGGCCATGAGACTCAGCCCCTGTTTGCTTTCACACACAGGGGAAGACAATACACGTGGACGCGGTTGCCACAGGGTTTCATTGACTCACCGGCGGTCTTCACTGCCGTATTGCGGGACGTGCTGGCTGATCTCTGTCTTCCCCGGGGCTCCACGGTGCTCCAGTACGCGGATGATCTCCTGGTAACGGCGGAGGATCAAGACGCTTGTGCTGCCGCCACATTGTCTCTCCTCACACTCCTGGCGCAGAAGGGTTTCAAGGTCTCCCGCACGAAGTTGCAGTTTTGCCTCACAACTGTTCGCTACTTGGGACATGACCTCTCACAGGGTTCCAGGAGGCTTAGCCCGGAACGCGTTCAAGTCATTATGGACACTCAGGTGCCTGCAACCAAGCACGCTCTCATGGCATTTCTGGGCCTCATCAATTACTGTCGTCAATGGATCCCTGACTGTTCAATCTATGACAAGTGTTTGCGTTCAGCTATAAGTCACTCAGATCCTTTGACTCAGCCCCTGGTCTGGACTGAGGACATGCTAACGGCCTTCAAGGCTCTGAAGCAAGCTTTGTGCTCCGCCCCTGCTCTCGGGCTGCCGAACTATCGTTTGCCGTTTCACCTGTATGTGTGCAATCAGAAGGGGACCGCCTCTGGGGTGCTGGCTCAGGAGCACGGGGGGGGGCATGCGACCTTGCGCGTTTCTGTCTAAAACTCTTGACGCTGTGGCACAAGGGCTTCCTGGCTGTCTTAGGGCTGTTGCTGCGTGTGCTCTCATGGTCACGGACACTGAAAAACTTGTTTTGTCGCATCCGCTCATTTTACACACTTCACATGACGTCGTGTACATTCTGCGGAATCTTAGCACTCAGCATTTGTCTGCTCAGCGTCGCTCTGGCTATGAGTTTATTCTTTTGGCCACAGAGCATCTCACTGTTAAGCCCTCCTCGTCGTTTGATTCTGTCGCCCACGCTCTTCAGCGTCTTCTTAACTCACAGGATGACGATGTTGCGTTTGACTCACATGACTGTCTTTCTAATATCGTTTTTGAGACTAGCATCCGCCCAGACTTACACTCCACCCCTCTTTCCACAGGCGATTCTCTTTTTGTAGATGGTTCCTGTTCCCGCCCTGCGGATGGTGTGTTCCTGTGTGGTTACTCTGTTTGTCGCCTCCCTGATGAAATTGTTGAAGCTCATTCTTTGCCTTTTTCTTCTGCTCAGGCTGCGGAGCTCTATGCTTTGACTCGCGCGTGTATTTTGGCTCAAGACACAGACGTTACTATTTACACCGACTCACGCTACGCTTTCAGCGTGGCGCACGACTTCGGCCGCATTTGGGCGTCTCGGGGGTTTACGACAGCCGACGGTAAGCCCATTTCTCATTCTTCACTTGTTACTGATTTAATCACCGCCTGTCTCCTTCCGTGCACGTTGGCCATTGTTAAGACGCGCGCACACAAGAGGGGACTCATTTGAAGTAAAGGGCAATTCATTCGCTGATCGAGTCGCTAAAGCTGCAGCCGCATCCGGTGTCCTGCCTCCAGGCTTTAACTGCGCTTTAGTTTCTACTGATCGCATGGTTAGCGCTGTCTTACCTGACATAGATCTCATTTCTATCCAGGCCTCGGCCTCTGTGGCAGATACGCAGTTCTGGGATGCCCAGGGCGCGACAGAGAAGAGTGGCGTTTTGCTTGACGCACAGGGCCGTCTTTGTTTACCTCGTCACTGTACTTCCTTTCTCGTCCGCGAGTTCCATGGTCCCACTCATCGCGGCCGAAGAGGGGTAGTGGAGGATATGAACAGAACATTCTGCATCAATAATTTGCACACAGACGCACACAACATTCTGGACAAGTGTTTAACGTGCGCCCAGAATAATCTATCTAAACCAGGCGCGGTACATCAGCACCTTCCCATACCCGACACGCCTTTCCAAGAATGGCAGATCGACTTCACTCACATGCCAAAGCAGGGCCCATTCAAATACCTTTTGGTCATGATTGACAAATTTTCACGGTGGATTGAGGCTTTCCCGTGTAGCAAAGAGAACGCCCGAACAGCAGTGAACAAACTTACACAGGAAATTATCCCACGTTACGGTCTTCCGGTAGGAATTGACTCTGATAAGGGAACGCCGTTCACCTCTAAGGTAACGCAGGAGCTATGTAAAGACCTCAAGATCAATTGGCGTTTTCATATCCCATACCATCCACAGTCCTCTGGCATTGTGGAGCGCGCGAATAGAACAATTAAGGGTAAGTTGCGTAAGGCTATGCAAGACGCAGGCACGAAAAATTGGGTCCAAGTTTTACCGTTGGTCCTCGCTGATATGCGCATGACTGCTCAGGTCGCTCTCGACAATTTATCTCCGTACGAGCTCGTCATGGGACGCCCCTTTCCTGTCCCTTGGCGTAGAGGCATGCAGGTTATAGGAACGGGTGATCTTGAAGTACATCTCAGCGAGTACGCGGTGGGTCTCATGCGGGTGCTGGATGAGTATTGGGCGAGAGTAAATTCCAAAAAGCCTCCCATTCCAGAGGCACACACTCACCCCTTTGAGGTAGGGGACAGAGTTTTAGTAAAGAGATTTGCTAAACTAAACGCTCCCATGGAGGAGTCACCCTACAGTGGGCCCACCGATGTACTCGCTGTAACTCGCACGGCTGTGCTAACGGACCTTTTTCCACAGTGGATCCATGCCAGCAGAATAAAGAAGGCTCCAATGTAATAGAAATCTATATTGTTGATGCTTAACAGACTTTTGTGTTTCAGAAAGTTGCTGTGACAATAGCTGACGGCCTTTTCAGGGATCCCCTTCCAGCATCTGGAGCAATCCAGTTTCGGCTGATCTACAAAGAGGGGATGGTTGGTGAGTCTTGCAAAGTTCTGGGCTGAAGAGTCTGAAATGCACGGGAGCCTGTGACATTTTTCGCCGTCTGCACCCTGTGAGCATTAGAGAACAAAGTCAGTGACCAGTATGACTTTCTTCATCATCATGCTGATCTCAACGCTTGGGGCAGGGTTACCCGCACAAGCAATACACCGGGACCCAAGGGATAATGAGTTTTGGAAATATGTAAACTTCACTGTAAAAACATCAATGAATATGAGTAAACCCTGCTATGTGTGTTCTTTGTTCCCCCATGACAGCAGCGCTCCCTTTCCGGTCCGAATAGCCCCGTCTAACTACTCTGAGGTTAATGACATGGCTCAGCCTGTGGCCCTCGTATAATCAAACTAAGGTTTTCCTGACAGACAATACAGACCCAGAGGTAAGGTTGTCAATACACTGGGATACCTCTATGAATTATTCAGTATGCTTTCATCGATATGAAGGTAACGGTACGGAAGTAGACCGAGAGGCGTTCAATCACTGTAGTCTTTCGAACCCAACCGTATGTATCCGGAAAAATGTTTCTTCCCCCTGGCAGAAAGGTCTACCTGGCTGCCGTTGTCAATATACCTTTAACCTGAAACAGGACACGGCGGGACGTACCATGTTTAATTCTGACCACCCGATCTGGCTACCAGATTGGTATTGGGATTGCGACCGGGGTAAGTTGTGGTCTTACCTTCCCTCTCTTCAACGCGGCCTGTGTGCCCTGGTTCAGGTCCAGCATGCATTTACTGTTGTGCCCGTCCCTGAGGTTCTCAATACGGGCCGAAGGCGGCGATCCGTAGACGACGATTTTTTCCCGCCTCGTGAACATCAATTAGAAAGCAAATGGAATAAATTTTGGCAATCGTTGGTCCCACAATACGGTCTAACACAGGTATGGAACCAACTAGATGCAACTCACTATCGTCTTGCTACCTTTGTTAATGCTACTAACGCCGCTATGGAAGGCATCCGCGTCGAACTAACGGCGCTGCGCTTAATGACAACCCAGAATCGAATGGCTTTAGACATACTTCTCGCTAAAGAGGGCGGTGTTTGTGCAATGATAGGCGACTCTTGCTGTACCTTCGTTCCTAATAAGGACGACGAAAGCTTCGGGGAGATTGCAAAACAATTAGGAAAGATGCGACAGGTAGCTCACGATTTACATATGGACGAGCAAGCTAGCTCGCCCTGGGGATGGGGGTGGCTGCACGTTTTGTTCGGAGGTCTGGCTCCTTATATCTCTATGATCATTCCCGTTGTGTTTATTGGCCTTCTGGTGTGCCTGTGTGGCCCGTTTCTTTTCCGTTGTTGCATGGATCGTATATATAATATGATGATCTCGCACACAGGTTATGTCCCTGTGTCGGCCACGACTGGGGTGTGAATAATACTCTGGGCTTGCGTCAGAGTATTAAAGAGGGGATTGTAAGAATATAATCCTGAATACTCCTAAACCTACTCTTGTAAATGCGCGGCCCAAGGGTGACTGTCGTTTAGTGTAGCAGTTTAGGGTTTACTTTAGGCCAGCTATAATACGTGCTGCTCTGTACATTTTGCACTTCCATATGTTCTGTTCCCGTTTCATATCCTGATTTTGTATATGTTTTCGTGTGAAACATCCTGTGAAAACTGTGCATAACTCTTGTGTGACCTTGACGGTGTGTGAAGCACATTCTGTAATTTTCCACTGCTGATACTCCCTGCGAGGAGTGTATATAAACGCCCCGACGCAGCTGCGCGTTGGGCACGGCTGAGAATAAACCAGATTGATTTAACTCGTGTGGTTTGCTCTCTTTTGTCCCAGGAGTACTCCTTTGATAACGCATCTGAACAGCACACAGCGCAATCCTAACAATTATTAAGCCAACAGACGCTCGTGCACGTGTCTGCAGGTGGAACCTGTATAACTCATGCCAGGAGTCACATGTCGGAAAGCCTGAGGTTCCCACAAACCTTAATTGAAAAAACCATCAAAAGGACTTGTCTATTCTAAACTGGGTAACCATCCGGGGACACCGCAAGTTAAAGAACCAAACAAGAACTTCAGAATCATCAAACCATTCAAGAACCAGTGTTCAGCGAACACCATGAAAAGGCGGATACAGAACGTGAGCAACAAATAAGAGAAATATAGAACCCAACCTGGATCGATGAACTACGAACTCAACAACGTACTGAAGCTGGAAGAGAGAAAAACCACGATTCCAAATCAACAACAGCTGGGAAAGAATTCCACAGGGGAGCCTGAGAGGAGAGGAATGCTGGCTCCACCTGCACACAAAAATAATATATGGGCGTGTCAAAGACCATAAAGGCGTGGCTTCAAGCATCAGGAAACACTATAGGGGGCACAGGGGATTGCAAACACTATAGGGGGCACAGGGGACTGCAAACACTATAGGGGGCACAGGGGACTGCAAACACTATAGGGGGCACAGGGGATTGCAAGCACTATAGGGGGTACAGGGGATTGTAAACACTATAGGGGGCACGGGATTGTAAACACTATAGGGGGCACAGGGGATTGTAAACACTATAGGGGGCACAGGGGATTGTAAACACTATAGGGGGCACAGGGGATTGTAAACACTATAGGGGCACAGGGGACTGTAAACACTATAGGGGGCACAGGGGACTGCAAACACTAAGAGGCACAGGGGATTGTAAACACTATGGGGGGCACAGGGGATTGTAAACAGTATGGGGGGCACAGGGGACTGCAAACACTATGGGGGGCACAGGGGACTGCAAACACTATAGGGGGCACAGGGGATTGTAAACACTATAGGGGGCACAGGGGATTGTAAACACTATAGGGGGCACAGGGGACTGCAAACACTATAAGGGGCACAGGGGACTGTAAACACTATAGGGGGCACAGGGGATTGCAAACACTATAGGGGGCACAGGGGATTGTAAACACTATAGGGGGCACAGGGGATTGTAAACACTATAGGGGGCACAGGGGATTGTAAACACTATAAGGGGCACAGGGGATTGTAAACACTATAGGGGGCACAGGGGATTGTAAACACTATAGGGGGCACGGGATTGTAAACACTATAGGGGGCACAGGGGATTGTAAACACTATAGGGGGCACAGGGGATTGTAAACACTATAGGGGGCACAGGGGACTGGAAACACTATAGGGGGCACAGGGGACTGCAAACACTAAGGGGCACAGGGGACTGTAAACACTATAGGGGGCACAGGGGACTGTAAACACTATAGGGGGCACAGGGGACTGTAAACACTATAGGGGGCACAGGGGATTGTAAACACTATGGGGGGCACAGGGGATTGTAAACACTATGGGGGGCACAGGGGATTGTAAACACTATGGGGGGCACAGGGGATTGTAAACACTATGGGGGGCACAGGGGACTGCAAACACTATGGGGGGCACAGGGGACTGCAAACACTATGGGGGGCACAGGGGATTGCAAACACTATGGGGGCACAGGGGATTGTAAACACTATAGGGGGCACAGGGGATTGTAAACACTATAGGGGGCACAAGGGATTGTAAACACTATAGGGGGCATAGGGGACTGCAAACACTATAAGGGGCACAGGGGACTGTAAACACTATAGGGGGCACAGGGGATTGCAAACACTATAGGGGGCACAGGGGATTGTAAACACTATAGGGGGCACAGGGGATTGTAAACACTATAGGGGGCACAGGGGATTGTAAACACTATAGGGGGCACAGGGGATTGCAAACACTATAGGGGGCACAGGGGATTGCAAACACTATAGGGGGCACAGGGGATTGTAAACACTATAGGGGGCATAGGGGACTGTAAACACTATAGGGGGCACAGGGGATTGTAAACACTATAGGGGGCACGGGGATTGTAAACACTATAAGGGGCACAGGGGATTGCAAACACTATAGGGGGCACAGGGGATTGTAAACACTATAGGGGGCACAGGGGATTGTAAACACTATAGGGGGCACAGGGGACTGTAAACACTATAGGGGGCACAGGGGACTGCAAACACTAAGGGGCACAGGGGATTGTAAACACTATGGGGGGCACAGGGGATTGTAAACAGTATGGGGGGCACAGGGGACTGCAAACACTATGGGGGGCACAGGGGATTGCAAACACTATAGGGGGCACAGGGGATTGTAAACACTATAGGGGGCACAGGGGATTGTAAACACTATAGGGGGCACAGGGGATTGTAAACACTATAGGGGGCACAGGGGACTGCAAACACTATGGGGCACAGGGGACTGTAAACACTATAGGGGGCACAGGGGATTGCAAACACTATAGGGGGCACAGGGGATTGTAAACACTATAGGGGGCACAGGGGATTGTAAACACTATAGGGGGCACAGGGGATTGTAAACACTATAAGGGGCACAGGGGATTGTAAACACTATAGGGGGCACAGGGGATTGTAAGCACTATAGGGGGCACAGGGGATTGTAAACACTATAGGGGGCACAGGGGACTGTAAACACTATAGGGGGCACAGGGGACTGCAAACACTAAGGGGCACAGGGGATTGTAAACACTATGGGGGGCACAGGGGATTGTAAACAGTATGGGGGGCACAGGGGACTGCAAACACTATGGGGGGCACAGGGGATTGCAAACACTATAGGGGGCACAGGGGATTGTAAACACTATAGGGGGCACAGGGGATTGTAAACACTATAGGGGGCACAGGGGATTGTAAACACTATAGGGGGCACAGGGGACTGGAAACACTATAGGGGGCACAGGGGACTGCAAACACTAAGGGGCACAGGGGACTGTAAACACTATAGGGGGCACAGGGGACTGTAAACACTATAGGGGGCACAGGGGATTGTAAACACTATGGGGGGCACAGGGGATTGTAAACACTATGGGGGGCACAGGGGATTGTAAACACTATGGGGGGCACAGGGGATTGTAAACACTATGGGGGGCACAGGGGACTGCAAACACTATGGGGGGCACAGGGGATTGCAAACACTATGGGGGCACAGGGGATTGTAAACACTATAGGGGGCACAGGGGATTGTAAACACTATAGGGGGCACAAGGGATTGTAAACACTATAGGGGGCATAGGGGACTGCAAACACTATAAGGGGCACAGGGGACTGTAAACACTATAGGGGGCACAGGGGATTGCAAACACTATAGGGGGCACAGGGGATTGTAAACACTATAGGGGGCACAGGGGATTGTAAACACTATAGGGGGCACAGGGGATTGTAAACACTATAGGGGGCACAGGGGATTGTAAACACTATAGGGGGCACAGGGGACTGTAAACACTATAGGGGGCACAGGGGACTGTAAACACTATAGGGGGCACAGGGGATTGTAACCACTATAGGGGGCACAGGGGATTGTAAACACTATAGGGGGCACAGGGGACTGCAAACACTATAAGGGGCACAGGGGACTGCAAACACTATAAGGGGCACAGGGGACTGCAAACACTACAAGGGGCACAGGGGACTGCAAACACTACAAGGGGCACAGGGGACTGTAAACACTATAGAGGGGCACAGGGGACTGTAAACACTATAGAGGGGCACAGGGGACTGTAAACACTATAGAGGGGCACAGGGGACTGTAAACACTACAGGGGGCACAGGGGACTGTAAACACTACAGGCGGCACAGGGGACTGTAAACACTACAGGGGGCACAGGGGACTGCAAACACTATAGGGGGCACAGGGGATTGTAAACACTATAGGGGGCACAGGGGATTGTAAACACTATAGGGGGCACAGGGGATTGTAAACACTATAGGGGGCACAGGGGACTGCAAAAACTATAAGGGGCACAGGGGACTGCAAACACTAAGGGGCACAGGGGACTGTAAACACTATAGGGGGCACAGGGGATTGCAAACACTATAGGGGGCACAGGAGATTGCAAACACTATAGGGGGCACAGGGGATTGTAAACACTATAGGGGGCACAGGGGACTGCAAACACTAAGGGGCACAGGGGAATGTAAACACTATAGGGGGCACAGGGGGTTGTAAACACTATAGGGAGCACAGGGGATTGTTAACACTATAGGGGGCACAGGGGACTGCAAACACTATGGGGGGCACAGGGGATTGCAAACACTATAGGGGGCACAGGGGATTGTAAACACTATAGAGGGCAAAGGGGATTGTAAACACTATAGGGGGCACAGGGGATTGCAAGCACTATAGGGGGTACAGGGGATTGTAAACACTATAGGGGGCACAGGGGACTGCAAACACTATAAGGGGCACAGGGGACTGTAAACACTATAAGGGGCACAGGGGACTGTAAACACTATAGGGGGCACAGGGTATTGCAAACACTATAGGGGGCACAGGGGATTGTAAACACTATAGGGGGCACAGGGGACTGTAAACACTATAGGGGGCACAGGGGATTGTAAACACTATGGGGGCACAGGGGATTGTAAACACTATAGGGGGCACAGGGGATTGTAAACACTATAGGGGGCACAGGGGATTGTAAACACTATAGGGGGCACAGGGGATTGTAAACACTATAGGGGGCACAGGGGATTGTAAACACTATAGGGGCACAGGGGACTGTAAACACTATAGGGGGCACAGGGGACTGCAAACACTAAGAGGCACAGGGGATTGTAAACACTATGGGGGGCACAGGGGATTGTAAACAGTATGGGGGGCACAGGGGACTGCAAACACTATGGGGGGCACAGGGGACTGCAAACACTATAGGGGGCACAGGGGATTGTAAACACTATAGGGGGCACAGGGGATTGTAAACACTATAGGGGGCACAGGGGACTGCAAACACTATAAGGGGCACAGGGGACTGTAAACACTATAGGGGGCACAGGGGATTGCAAACACTATAGGGGGCACAGGGGATTGTAAACACTATAGGGGGCACAGGGGATTGTAAACACTATAGGGGGCACAGGGGATTGTAAACACTATAAGGGGCACAGGGGATTGTAAACACTATAGGGGGCACAGGGGATTGTAAACACTATAGGGGGCACGGGATTGTAAACACTATAGGGGGCACAGGGGATTGTAAACACTATAGGGGGCACAGGGGATTGTAAACACTATAGGGGGCACAGGGGACTGGAAACACTATAGGGGGCACAGGGGACTGCAAACACTAAGGGGCACAGGGGACTGTAAACACTATAGGGGGCACAGGGGACTGTAAACACTATAGGGGGCACAGGGGACTGTAAACACTATAGGGGGCACAGGGGATTGTAAACACTATGGGGGGCACAGGGGATTGTAAACACTATGGGGGGCACAGGGGATTGTAAACACTATGGGGGGCACAGGGGATTGTAAACACTATGGGGGGCACAGGGGACTGCAAACACTATGGGGGGCACAGGGGACTGCAAACACTATGGGGGGCACAGGGGATTGCAAACACTATGGGGGCACAGGGGATTGTAAACACTATAGGGGGCACAGGGGATTGTAAACACTATAGGGGGCACAAGGGATTGTAAACACTATAGGGGGCATAGGGGACTGCAAACACTATAAGGGGCACAGGGGACTGTAAACACTATAGGGGGCACAGGGGATTGCAAACACTATAGGGGGCACAGGGGATTGTAAACACTATAGGGGGCACAGGGGATTGTAAACACTATAGGGGGCACAGGGGATTGTAAACACTATAGGGGGCACAGGGGATTGCAAACACTATAGGGGGCACAGGGGATTGCAAACACTATAGGGGGCACAGGGGATTGTAAACACTATAGGGGGCATAGGGGACTGTAAACACTATAGGGGGCACAGGGGATTGTAAACACTATAGGGGGCACGGGGATTGTAAACACTATAAGGGGCACAGGGGATTGCAAACACTATAGGGGGCACAGGGGATTGTAAACACTATAGGGGGCACAGGGGATTGTAAACACTATAGGGGGCACAGGGGACTGTAAACACTATAGGGGGCACAGGGGACTGCAAACACTAAGGGGCACAGGGGATTGTAAACACTATGGGGGGCACAGGGGATTGTAAACAGTATGGGGGGCACAGGGGACTGCAAACACTATGGGGGGCACAGGGGATTGCAAACACTATAGGGGGCACAGGGGATTGTAAACACTATAGGGGGCACAGGGGATTGTAAACACTATAGGGGGCACAGGGGATTGTAAACACTATAGGGGGCACAGGGGACTGCAAACACTATGGGGCACAGGGGACTGTAAACACTATAGGGGGCACAGGGGATTGCAAACACTATAGGGGGCACAGGGGATTGTAAACACTATAGGGGGCACAGGGGATTGTAAACACTATAGGGGGCACAGGGGATTGTAAACACTATAAGGGGCACAGGGGATTGTAAACACTATAGGGGGCACAGGGGATTGTAAGCACTATAGGGGGCACAGGGGATTGTAAACACTATAGGGGGCACAGGGGACTGTAAACACTATAGGGGGCACAGGGGACTGCAAACACTAAGGGGCACAGGGGATTGTAAACACTATGGGGGGCACAGGGGATTGTAAACAGTATGGGGGGCACAGGGGACTGCAAACACTATGGGGGGCACAGGGGATTGCAAACACTATAGGGGGCACAGGGGATTGTAAACACTATAGGGGGCACAGGGGATTGTAAACACTATAGGGGGCACAGGGGATTGTAAACACTATAGGGGGCACAGGGGACTGGAAACACTATAGGGGGCACAGGGGACTGCAAACACTAAGGGGCACAGGGGACTGTAAACACTATAGGGGGCACAGGGGACTGTAAACACTATAGGGGGCACAGGGGATTGTAAACACTATGGGGGGCACAGGGGATTGTAAACACTATGGGGGGCACAGGGGATTGTAAACACTATGGGGGGCACAGGGGATTGTAAACACTATGGGGGGCACAGGGGACTGCAAACACTATGGGGGGCACAGGGGATTGCAAACACTATGGGGGCACAGGGGATTGTAAACACTATAGGGGGCACAGGGGATTGTAAACACTATAGGGGGCACAAGGGATTGTAAACACTATAGGGGGCATAGGGGACTGCAAACACTATAAGGGGCACAGGGGACTGTAAACACTATAGGGGGCACAGGGGATTGCAAACACTATAGGGGGCACAGGGGATTGTAAACACTATAGGGGGCACAGGGGATTGTAAACACTATAGGGGGCACAGGGGATTGTAAACACTATAGGGGGCACAGGGGATTGTAAACACTATAGGGGGCACAGGGGACTGTAAACACTATAGGGGGCACAGGGGACTGTAAACACTATAGGGGGCACAGGGGATTGTAACCACTATAGGGGGCACAGGGGATTGTAAACACTATAGGGGGCACAGGGGACTGCAAACACTATAAGGGGCACAGGGGACTGCAAACACTATAAGGGGCACAGGGGACTGCAAACACTACAAGGGGCACAGGGGACTGCAAACACTACAAGGGGCACAGGGGACTGTAAACACTATAGAGGGGCACAGGGGACTGTAAACACTATAGAGGGGCACAGGGGACTGTAAACACTATAGAGGGGCACAGGGGACTGTAAACACTACAGGGGGCACAGGGGACTGTAAACACTACAGGCGGCACAGGGGACTGTAAACACTACAGGGGGCACAGGGGACTGCAAACACTATAGGGGGCACAGGGGATTGTAAACACTATAGGGGGCACAGGGGATTGTAAACACTATAGGGGGCACAGGGGATTGTAAACACTATAGGGGGCACAGGGGACTGCAAAAACTATAAGGGGCACAGGGGACTGCAAACACTAAGGGGCACAGGGGACTGTAAACACTATAGGGGGCACAGGGGATTGCAAACACTATAGGGGGCACAGGAGATTGCAAACACTATAGGGGGCACAGGGGATTGTAAACACTATAGGGGGCACAGGGGACTGCAAACACTAAGGGGCACAGGGGAATGTAAACACTATAGGGGGCACAGGGGGTTGTAAACACTATAGGGAGCACAGGGGATTGTTAACACTATAGGGGGCACAGGGGACTGCAAACACTATGGGGGGCACAGGGGATTGCAAACACTATAGGGGGCACAGGGGATTGTAAACACTATAGAGGGCAAAGGGGATTGTAAACACTATAGGGGGCACAGGGGATTGCAAGCACTATAGGGGGTACAGGGGATTGTAAACACTATAGGGGGCACAGGGGACTGCAAACACTATAAGGGGCACAGGGGACTGTAAACACTATAAGGGGCACAGGGGACTGTAAACACTATAGGGGGCACAGGGTATTGCAAACACTATAGGGGGCACAGGGGATTGTAAACACTATAGGGGGCACAGGGGACTGTAAACACTATAGGGGGCACAGGGGATTGTAAACACTATGGGGGCACAGGGGATTGTAAACACTATAGGGGGCACAGGGGATTGTAAACACTATAGGGGGCACAGGGGATTGTAAACACTATAGGGGGCACAGGGGATTGTAAACACTATAGGGGGCACAGGGGATTGTAAACACTATAGGGGGCACAGGGGATTGCAAACACTAAGGGGCACAGGGGACTGTAAACACTATAGGGGCACAGGGGATTGTAAACACTATAGGGGGCACAGGGGACTGTAAACACTATAGGGGGCACAGGGGACTGCAAACACTATGGGGGGCACAGGGGATTGCAAACACTATAGGGGGCACAAGGGATTGTAAACACTATAGGGGGCATAGGGGACTGCAAACACTAAGGGGCACAGGGGATTGCAAACACTATAGGGGGCACAGGGGATTGTAAACACTATAGGGGGCACAGGGGATTGTAAACACTATAGGGGGCACAGGGGATTGTAAACACTATAGGGGGCACAGGGGATTGTAAGCACTATAGGGGGCACAGGGGACTGTAAACACTATAGGGGGCACAGGGGACTGTAAACACTATAGGGGGCACAGGGGATTGTAAACACTATAGGGGGCACAGAGGATTGTAAACACTATAGGGGGCACAGGGGACTGCAAACACTATAAGGGGCACAGAGGACTGCAAACACTATAAGGGGCACAGGGGACTGTAAACACTATAGGGGGCACAGGGGATTGCAAACACTATGGGGGCACAGGGGATTGTAAACACTATAGGGGGCACAGGGGACTGGAAACACTAAGGGGCACAGGGGACTGTAAACACTATAGGGGGCACAGGGGATTGCAAACACTATAGGGGGCACAGGGGACTGCAAACACTATAGGGGGCACAGGGGATTGTAAACACTATAGGGGGCACAGGGGACTGCAAACACTATAGGGGGCACAGGGGACTGCAAACACTATAGGGGGCACAGGGGATTGTAAACACTATAGGGGGCACAGGGGACTGCAAACACTAAGGGGCACAGGGGATTGTAAACACTATAGGGGGCACAGGGGATTGTAAACACTATAGGGGGCACAGGGGATTGCAAACACTATAGGGGGCACAGGGGACTGCAAACACTAAGGGGCACAGGGGACTGCAAACACTAAGAGGCACAGGGGACTGTAAACACTATAGGGGGCACAGCGGATTGTAAACACTATAGGGGGCACAGGGGACTGCAAACACTAAGGGGCACAGGGGACTGTAAACACTATAGGGGGCACAGGGGATTGTAAACACTATAGGGGGCACAGGGGATTGTAAAGACTATAGGGGGCACAGGGGACTGCAAACACTAAGGGGCACAGGGGACTGTAAACACTATAGGGGGCACAGGGGATTGTAAACACTATAGGGGGCACAGGGGATTGCAAACACTATAGGGGGCACAGGGGACTGCAAACACTAAGGGGCACAGGGGACTGCAAACACTAAGAGGCACAGGGGACTGTAAACACTATAGGGGGCACAGGGGATTGTAAACACTATAGGGGGCACAGGGGACTGCAAACACTAAGGGGCACAGGGGACTGTAAACACTATAGGGGGCACAGGGGATTGTAAACACTATAGGGGGCACAGGGGACTGCAAACACTAAGGGGCACAGGGGACTGTAAACACTATAGGGGGCACAGGGGACTGTAAACACTATAGGGGGCACAGGGGACTGCAAACACTAAGGGGCACAGGGGACTGTAAACACTATAGGGGGCACAGGGGATTGTAAACACTATAGGGGGCACAGGGGACTGCAAACACTATAAGGGGCACAGGGGACTGTAAACACTATAAGGGGCACAGGGGACTGTAAACACTATAGGGGGCACAGGGGATTGTAAACACTATAGGGGGCACAGGGGACTGCAAACACTATGGGGGGGCACAGGGGACTCCAAACACTATAGGGGGCACAGGGGATTGTAAACACTATAGGGGGCACAGGGGACTGCAAACACTATGGGGGCACAGGGGATTGTAAACACTATAGGGGGCACAGGGGACTGCAAACACTATAGGGGGCACAGGGGATTGCAAACGCTATAGCGGGCACAGGGGATTGTAAATGCTATAGGGGGCACAGGGGATTGCAAACGCTATAGGGGGCACAGGGGATTGTAAACGCTATAGGGGGCACAGGGGATTGCAAACGCTATAGGGGGCACAGGGGATTGTAAATGCTATAGGGGGCACAGGGGATTGTAAACGCTATAGGGGGCACAGGGGATTGTAGACGCTATAGGGGGCACAGGGGATTGTAGACGCTATAGGGGGCACAGGGGATTGTAAACGCTATAGGGGGAACAGGGGATTGTAAACACGATAGGGGGCACAGGGGATTGCAAACACTATAGGGGGCACAGGTGATTGCAAACACTATAGGGGGCACAGGGGATTGTAAACACTATAGGGGGCACAGGGGATTGTAAACACTATAGGGGGCACAGGGGATTGTAAACACTATAGGGGGCACAGGGGATTGTAAACACTATAGGGGGCACAGGGGATTGTAAACACTATAGGGGGCACAGGGGATTGTAAACCCTATAGGGGGCACAGGGGATTGTAAACCCTATAGGGGGCACAGGGGATTGTAAACCCTATAGGGGGCACAGGGGATTGTAAACACTATAGGGGGCACAGGGGATTGTAAACACTATAGGGGGCACAGGGGATTGCAAACACTATAGGGGGCACAGGGGATTGTAAACACTATAGGGGGCACAGGGGATTGTAAACACTATAGGGGGCACAGGGGATTGTAAACACTATAGGGGGCACAGGGGACTGTAAACACTATAGGGGGCACAGGGGACTGTAAACACTATAGGGGGCACAGGGGATTTTAAACACTATAGGGGGCACAGGGGATTGTAAACACTATAGGGGGCAAAGGGGACTGCAAACACTATAAGGGGCACAGGGGACTGCAAACACTATAAGGGGCACAGGGGACTGCAAACACTACAAGGGGCAGAGGGGACTGCAAACACTACAAGGGGCACAGGGGACTGTAAACACTATAGAGGGGCACAGGGGACTGTAAACACTATAGAGGGGCACAGGGGACTGTAAACACTACAGGGGGCACAGGGGACTGTAAACACTACAGGGGGCACAGGGGACTGTAAACACTACAGGGGGCACAGGGGACTGCAAACACTATAGGGGGCACAGGGGATTGTAAACACTATAGGGGGCACAGGGGATTGTAAACACTATAGGGGGCACAGGGGATTGTAAACACTATAGGGGGCACAGGGGACTGCAAAAACTATAAGGGGCACAGGGGACTGCAAACACTATAGGGGGCACAGGGGATTGCAAACACTATAGGGGGCACAGGGGATTGCAAACACTATAGGGGGCACAGGGGATTGTAAACACTATAGGGGGCACAGGGGACTGCAAACACTAAGGGTCACAGGGGACTGTAAACACTATAGGGGGCACAGGGGGTTGTAAACACTATAGGGAGCACAGGGGATTGTTAACACTATAGGGGGCACAGGGGACTGCAAACACTATGGGGGGCACAGGGGATTGCAAACACTATAGGGGGCACAGGGGATTGTAAACACTATAGAGGGCAAAGGGGATTGTAAACACTATAGGGGGCACAGGGGATTGCAAGCACTATAGGGGGTACAGGGGATTGTAAACACTATAGGGGGCACAGGGGACTGCAAACACTATAAGGGGCACAGGGGACTGTAAACACTATAAGGGGCACAGGGGACTGTAAACACTATAGGGGGCACAGGGGACTGTAAACACTATAGGGGGCACAGGGTATTGCAAACACTATAGGGGGCACAGGGGATTGTAAACACTATAGGGGGCACAGGGGATTGCAAGCACTATAGGGGGTACAGGGGATTGCAAGCACTATAGGGGGTACAGGGGATTGTAAACACTATAGGGGGCACAGGGGACTGCAAACACTATAAGGGGCACAGGGGACTGTAAACACTATAAGGGGCACAGGGGACTGTAAACACTATAGGGGGCACAGGGTATTGCAAACACTATAGGGGGCACAGGCGATTGTAAACACTATAGGGGGCACAGGGGACTGTAAACACTATAGGGGGCACAGGGGACTGTAAACACTATAGGGGGCACAGGGGATTGTAAACACTATGGGGGCACAGGGGATTGTAAACACTATAGGGGGCACAGGGGATTGTAAACACTATAGGGGCACAGGGGATTGTAAACACTATAGGGGGCACAGGGGATTGTAAACACTATAGGGGTCACAGGGGATTGTAAACACTATAGGGGGCACAGGGGATTGTAAACAGTATAGGGGGCACAGGGGACTGCAAACACTAAGGGGCACAGGGGACTGTAAACACTATAGGGGCACAGGGGATTGTAAACACTATAGGGGGCACAGGGGACTGTAAACACTATAGGGGGCACAGGGGACTGCAAACACTATGGGGGGCACGGGGGATTGCAAACACTATAGGGGGCACAAGGGATTGTAAACACTATAGGGGGCATAGGGGACTGCAAACACTAAGGGGCACAGGGGATTGCAAACACTATAGGGGGCACAGGGGATTGTAAACACTATAGGGGGCACAGGGGATTGTAAACACTATAGGGGGCACAGGGGATTGTAAACACTATAGGGGGCACAGGGGATTGTAAACACTATAGGGGGCACAGGGGACTGTAAACACTATAGGGGGCACAGGGGACTGTAAACACTATAGGGGGCACAGGGGATTGTAAACACTATAGGGGGCACAGAGGATTGTAAACACTATAGGGGGCACAGGGGACTGCAAACACTATAAGGGGCACAGAGGACTGCAAACACTATAAGGGGCACAGGGGACTGTAAACACTATAGGGGGCACAGGGGATTGCAAACACTATGGGGGCACAGGGGATTGTAAACACTATAGGGGGCACAGGGGACTGGAAACACTAAGGGGCACAGGGGACTGTAAACACTATAGGGGGCACAGGGGATTGCAAACACTATAGGGGGCACAGGGGACTGCAAACACTATAGGGGGCACAGGGGATTGTAAACACTATAGGGGGCACAGGGGACTGCAAACACTATAGGGGGCACAGGGGACTGCAAACACTATAGGGGGCACAGGGGATTGTAAACACTATAGGGGGCACAGGGGACTGCAAACACTAAGGGGCACAGGGGATTGTAAACACTATAGGGGGCACAGGGGACTGCAAACACTAAGGGGCACAGGGGACTGTAAACACTATAGGGGGCACAGGGGATTGTAAACACTATGGGGGCACAGGGAACTGCAAACACTATGGGGGGCACCGGGGACTGCAAACACTATAGGGGGCACAGGGGATTGTAAACACTATAGGGGGCACAGGGGACTGTAAACACTATAGGGGGCACAGGGGACTGCAAACACTATGGGGGGCACAGGGGATTGTAAACACTATAGGGGGCACAGAGGATTGTAAACACTATAGGGGGCACAGGGGACTGCAAACACTATAAGGGGCACAGAGGACTGCAAACACTATAAGGGGCACAGGGGACTGTAAACACTATAGGGGGCACAGGGGATTGCAAACACTATGGGGGCACAGGGGATTGTAAACACTATAGGGGGCACAGGGGACTGGAAACACTAAGGGGCACAGGGGACTGTAAACACTATAGGGGGCACAGGGGATTGCAAACACTATAGGGGGCACAGGGGACTGCAAACACTATAGGGGGCACAGGGGATTGTAAACACTATAGGGGGCACAGGGGACTGCAAACACTATAGGGGGCACAGGGGACTGCAAACACTATAGGGGGCACAGGGGATTGTAAACACTATAGGGGGCACAGGGGACTGCAAACACTAAGGGGCACAGGGGATTGTAAACACTATAGGGGGCACAGGGGACTGCAAACACTAAGGGGCACAGGGGACTGTAAACACTATAGGGGGCACAGGGGATTGTAAACACTATGGGGGCACAGGGAACTGCAAACACTATGGGGGGCACCGGGGACTGCAAACACTATAGGGGGCACAGGGGATTGTAAACACTATAGGGGGCACAGGGGACTGTAAACACTATAGGGGGCACAGGGGACTGCAAACACTATGGGGGGCACAGGGGATTGTAAACACTATAGGGGGCACAGGGGATTGCAAACACTATAGGGGGCACAGGGGTTTGCAAACACTATAGGGGGCACAGGGGATTGTAAACACTATAGGGGGCACAGGGGACTGTAAACACTATAGGGGGCACAGGGGACTGCAAACACTAAGGGGCACAGGGGATTGTAAACACTATGGGGGGCACAGGGGATTGTAAACAGTATGGGGGCACAGGGGACTGCAAACACTATGGGGGGCACAGGGGATTGCAAACACTATAGGGGGCACAGGGGATTGTAAACACTATAGGGGGCACAGGGGATTGTAAACACTATAGGGGGCACAGGGGATTGTAAACACTATAGGGGGCACAGGGGACTGGAAACACTATAGGGGGCACAGGGGATTGTAAACACTATAGGGGGCACAGGGGACTGGAAACACTATAGGGGGCACAGGGGACTGCAAACACTAAGGGGCACAGGGGACTGTAAACACTATAGGGGGCACAGGGGACTGTAAACACTATAGGGGGCACAGGGGATTGTAAACACTATGGGGGGCACAGGGGATTGTAAACACTATGGGGGGCACAGGGGATTGTAAACACTATGGGGGGCACAGGGGACTGCAAACACTATGGGGGGCACAGGGGATTGCAAACACTATGGGGGCACAGGGGATTGTAAACACTATAGGGGGCACAGGGGATTGTAAACACTATAGGGGGCACAAGGGATTGTAAACACTATAGGGGGCACAGGGGACTGCAAACACTATAAGGGGCACAGGGGACTGTAAACACTATAGGGGGCACAGGGGATTGCAAACACTATAGGGGGCACAGGGGATTGTAAACACTATAGGGGGCACAGGGGATTGTAAACACTATAGGGGGCACAGGGGATTGTAAACACTATAGGGGGCACAGGGGATTGTAAACACTATAGGGGGCACAGGGGATTGTAAACACTATAGGGGGCACAGGGGACTGTAAACACTATAGGGGGCACAGGGGATTGTAAACACTATAGGGGGCACAGGGGACTGCAAACACTATAAGGGGCACAGGGGACTGCAAACACTACAAGGGGCAGAGGGGACTGCAAACACTACAAGGGGCACAGGGGATTGTAAACACTATAGAGGGGCACAGGGGACTGTAAACACTATAGAGGGGCACAGGGGACTGTAAACACTATAGAGGGGCACAGGGGACTGTAAACACTACAGGGGGCACAGGGGACTGTAAACACTACAGGGGGCACAGGGGACTGTAAACACTACAGGGGGCACAGGGGACTGTAAACACTACAGGGGGCACAGGGGACTGCAAACACTATAGGGGGCACAGGGGATTGTAAACACTATAGGGGCACAGGGGACTGTAAACACTATAGGGGGCACAGGGGATTGTAAACACTATAGGGGGCACAGGGGACTGCAAAAACTATAAGGGGCACAGGGGACTGCAAACACTATAGGGGGCACAGGGGATTGCAAACACTATAGGGGGCACAGGGGATTGCAAACACTATAGGGGGCACAGGGGATTGTAAACACTATAGGGGGCACAGGGGACTGCAAACACTAAGGGGCACAGGGGACTCTAAACACTATAGGGGGCACAGGGGGTTGTAAACACTATAGGGAGCACAGGGGACTGCAAACACTATAGGGGGCACAGGGGACTGCAAACACTATGGGGGGCACAGGGGATTGCAAACACTATAGGGGGCACAGGGGATTGTAAACACTATAGAGGGCAAAGGGGATTGTAAACACTATAGGGGGCACAGGGGATTGCAAGCACTATAGGGGGTACAGGGGATTGTAAACACTATGGGGGCACAGGGGACTGCAAACACTATAAGGGGCACAGGGGACTGTAAACACTATAAGGGGCACAGGGGACTGTAAACACTATAGGGGGCACAGGGGACTGTAAACACTATAGGGGGCACAGGGTATTGCAAACACTATAGGGGGCACAGGGGATTGTAAACACTATAGGGGGCACAGGGGATTGCAAGCACTATAGGGGGTACAGGGGATTGCAAGCACTATAGGGGGTACAGGGGATTGTAAACACTATAGGGGGCACAGGCGACTGCAAACACTATAAGGGGCACACGGGACTGTAAACACTATAAGGGGCACAGGGGACTGTAAACACTATAGGGGGCACAGGGTATTGCAAACACTATAGGGGGCACAGGGGATTGTAAACACTATAGGGGGCACAGGGGACTGTAAACACTATAGGGGGCACAGGGGATTGTAAACACTATGGGGGCACAGGGGATTGTAAACACTATAGGGGGCACAGGGGATTGTAAACACTATAGGGGGCACAGGGGATTGTAAACACTACAGGGGGCACAGGGGATTGCAAACACTATAGGGGGCACAGGGGACTGCAAACACTAAGGGGCACAGGGGACTGTAAACACTATAGGGGCACAGGGGATTGTAAACACTATAGGGGGCACAGGGGACTGTAAACACTATAGGGGGCACAGGGGACTGCAAACACTATGGGGGGCACGGGGGATTGCAAACACTATAGGGGGCACAAGGGATTGTAAACACTATAGGGGGCATAGGGGACTGCAAACACTATAAGGGGCACAGGGGATTGCAAACACTATAGGGGGCACAGGGGACTGCAAACACTAAGGGGCACAGGGGACTGTAAACACTATAGGGGCACAGGGGATTGTAAACACTATAGGGGGCACAGGGGACTGTAAACACTATAGGGGGCACAGGGGACTGCAAACACTATGGGGGGCACGGGGGATTGCAAACACTATAGGGGGCACAAGGGATTGTAAACACTATAGGGGGCATAGGGGACTGCAAACACTATAAGGGGCACAGGGGATTGCAAACACTATAGGGGGCACAGGGGATTGTAAACACTATAGGGGGCACAGGGGATTGTAAACACTATAGGGGGCACAGGGGATTGTAAACACTATAGGGGGCACAGGGGATTGTAAACACTATAGGGGGCACAGGGGACTGTAAACACTATAGGGGGCACAGGGGACTGTAAACACTATAGGGGGCACAGGGGATTGTAAACACTATAGGGGGCACAGAGGATTGTAAACACTATAGGGGGCACAGGGGACTGCAAACACTATAAGGGGCACAGAGGACTGCAAACACTATAAGGGGCACAGGGGACTGTAAACACTATAGGGGGCACAGGGGATTGCAAACACTATGGGGGCACAGGGGATTGTAAACACTATAGGGGGCACAGGGGACTGGAAACACTAAGGGGCACAGGGGACTGTAAACACTATAGGGGGCACAGGGGATTGTAAACACTATAGGGGGCACAGGGGATTGTAAACACTATAGGGGGCACAGGGGACTGCAAACACTAAGGGGCACAGGGGACTGTAAACACTATAGGGGGCACAGGGGATTGTAAACACTATAGGGGGCACAGGGGATTGTAAACACTATAGGGGGCACAGGGGACTGCAAACACTAAGGGGCACAGGGGACTGCAAACACTAAGAGGCACAGGGGACTGTAAACACTATAGGGGGCACAGGGGATTGTAAACACTATAGGGGGCACAGGGGACTGCAAACACTAAGGGGCACAGGGGACTGTAAACACTATAGGGGGCACAGGGGATTGTAAACACTATAGGGGGCACAGGGGACTGCAAACACTAAGGGGCACAGGGGACTGTAAACACTATAGGGGGCACAGGGGATTGTAAACACTATAGGGGGCACAGGGGACTGCAAACACTAAGGGGCACAGGGGACTGTAAACACTATAGGGGGCACAGGGGATTGTAAACACTATAGGGGGCACAGGGGACTGCAAACACTATAAGGGGCACAGGGGACTGTAAACACTATAAGGGGCACAGGGGACTGTAAACACTATAGGGGGCACAGGGGATTGTAAACACTATAGGGGGCACAGGGGACTGCAAACACTATGGGGGGGCACAGGGGACTCCAAACACTATAGGGGGCACAGGGGATTGTAAACACTATAGGGGGCACAGGGGACTGCAAACACTATGGGGGCACAGGGGATTGTAAACACTATAGGGGGCACAGGGGACTGCAAACACTATAGGGGGCACAGGGGATTGCAAACACTATAGGGGGCACAGGGGATTGTAAACGCTATAGGGGGCACAGGGGATTGCAAACACTATAGGGGGCACAGGGAATTGTAAACGCTATAGGGGGCACAGGGGATTGTAAACGCTATAGGGGGCACAGGGGATTGTAAACACGATAGGGGGCACAGGGGATTGCAAACACTATAGGGGGCACAGGTGATTGCAAACACTATAGGGGGCACAGGGGATTGTAAACACTATAGGGGGCACAGGGAATTGTAAACACTATAGGGGGCACAGGGGATTGTAAACACTATAGGGGCACAGGGGATTGTAAACACTATAGGGGGCACAGGGGATTGTAAACACTATAGGGGGCACAGGGGATTGTAAACACTATAGGGGGCACAGGGGATTGTAAACCCTATAGGGGGCACATGGGATTGTAAACCCTATAGGGGGCACAGGGGATTGTAAACCCTATAGGGGGCACAGGGGATTGTAAACACTATAGGGGGGCACAGGGGATTGTAAACACTATAGGGGGGCACAGGGGATTGTAAACACTATAGGGGGGCACAGGGGATTGTAAACACTATAGGGGGGCACAGGGGATTGTAAACACTATAGGGGGCACAGGGGATTGTAAACACTATAGGGGGCACTGCAAACACTATAGGGGGCACAGGGGACTGCAAACACTATGTGGGGCACAGGGGATTATAAACACTATGGGGGCGGCACAGGGGATTGTAAACACTATAGGGGGCACAGGTGATTATAAACACTATGGGGGTGGCACAGGGGACTGTAAACACTAAGGGGGCACACGGGAATGTAAACAATATAGGGGGGCACACGGAATTGAAGCCACTATAAGGGGGGCACAGGGGATTGTCACTACTAGGGGGCACAGGGGATTGTCAACCCTTTTGGGGGCACACGCCAGGGCTTGAAATTAACTTTTTTTCTTTGTCCCCCCCAGTGGTCCCGAATTCTGTGTTGTATTGTCCCGAATGGAAGCAATAGTGTCCCCATTTTTTTCCTCTCTGAAATAACCAGTGGTTAATATTATCATATGAAGTTACTATTATATTTGTAACTATGCGATTTTGAACCCTTTATATCATTTTTACAATAAGTCACAAGACACAAGCGACACATGTCCTATACATCATCTACTTCAAAATTAGTTATTGTATTTTCAGTTTATTAAACTTTGGCGATCTCGCTGTATGAATAGATACCCGTTTATTTAAAGGGGCCAACTAGCTCATTCAGAAAATGTTTCCACTCCCTACATCTGCAGTACACTTTAGTTGAAAATAAGACCCCTTTTATGTTCATTTCATCTACTTATACCTTGAATATCTGTTGGCACTTATAAGGCCAACTTATAATTTTCACCATTACCGTTATCCATTACCGTTATCCATTTTTATGAACTTTCCGTTACCCATTTTATGAACTTTCGCTGCCGGGTGCAAATGTTAGCACCATCAGCATAGTGCCAGGTCCTAGCCTAGTTGTGCTGCTGACTGACTAAACTTTCTGAACTAGAAAGACACCAAGAAAACTCACTTATTCTGTTGAACGGTATCTTCCGTCAATATCATCCACATCATTCCTGTTGTATTTTATAACGTGTCTAACAGTGTTCATTCAGTTGCTAGCGTTGCCTGCAGACCAGGCGATGACACTTTGGATCCTGAAGGTCCCGGAGACGTTATGTCTGGGCTTTCAGTTTCTTCCCCGCGGTCGGTCCGCTTCAACCACTTAAGCATTTTTGTTCTGGCAAGAGTCGGCGCAGCGTGTGCGGTAGCAATTCCATTCCAAGTCCATATAATGCGGACTCCGGCCGAAGATTCTAGAACAGAATGCGCTGCTCTGTAGCCTACGGATGCAGGGGCATCGAAAGTGTAGCTACTATGTATTTTTCGCTGTTAACGTTTTAAAATTAAAATTGACAAATTAGGTGAATGTCTACGTATGTGTTACGGCTTTGTAAATAATATTAAATGTAGAACTTTTTTTCTAGATCTATTTTTTCCATTGTCCCGGGATTGTCCCAGATATGATAATTTTGTGTCCCGATGACATTTTTTATGGTCCCCGGGACGTCGGGACACCGTTAGTTTCGAGCGCTGGCACACGCGATTGTCAACCCTTTTGGGGGGCACACGGGATTGTAAACACTGTCGGGGGGCACAAGGGATTGTAAACACTATGGGGGCACAAGCGATTGTAAACACTATCGGGGGCACGGGATTGTAAACACTATAGGGGGAACAGGGGATTGTAAACACTAGGGGGCACAGGGGATTGTCAACCCTTTTGGGGGGCACACGGGATTGTAAACATTGTCGGGGGGCACACGGGATTGTAAACACTATAGGGGGCACAGGGGACTGCAAAAACTATAGGGGGCACAGGGGACTGCAAACACTATAGGGGGCACAGGGGATTGCAAACACTATAGGGGGCACAGGGGATTGCAAACACTATGGGGGCGGCACAGGGGACTGTAAACACTATGGGGGCGGCACAGGGGACTGTAAACACTATGGGGGCGGCACAGGGGACTGTAAACACTATAGAGGGGCACAGGGGACTCTAAACACTATAGAGGGGCACAGGGGATTGCAAACACTATAGAGGGGCACAGGGGACTGTAAACACTATAGAGGGGCACAGGGGACTGTAAACACTATAGAGGGGCACAGGGGACTGTAAACACTATAGAGGGGCACAGGGGACTGCAAACACTATAGAGGGGCACAGGGGACTGCAAACACTATAGGGGGCACAGGGGATTGTAAACACTATAGGGGGAACAGGGGACTGTAAACACTATAGGGGGAACAGGGGACTGTAAACACTAAGGGGGCACACGAGAATGTAAACAATATAAGGGGGGCACACGGAATTGTAAACACTAAGGGGGGCACAGGGGATTGTCAGCACTAGGGGGCACACGGGATTGTCAACCATTTTGGGGGGTACATGGGATTGCAAACACTGTAGGGGGCACAGGGGATTGTAAACACTATAGGGGGCACAGGGGATTGTAAACACTATAGGGGGCACAGGGGATTGTAAACACTATAGGGGGCACAGGGGATTGTAAACACTTGGGGGGCACACGGGATTGTAAACACTAAGGGGGGCACACGGGATTGTCAACCATTTTGGGGGGTACATGGGATTGCAAACACTATAGGGGGCACAGGGGATTGTAAACACTATAGGGGGCACAGGGGATTGTAAACACTATAGGGGGCACAGGGGATTGTAAACACTATAGGGGGCACAGGGGATTGTAAACACTATAGGGGGCACAGGGGATTGTAAACACTTGGGGGGTGTAGGTATCATGCCGCCATCTTGTGTCAGAACTACAATTCCCAGTCCACTTCCGTGTGACCTACGTCACGCGTGGGCGGGATCACCTACGTCATCATACAAGGAAACATAAAACAATGGGACAACGCTTCCATCTTTGTCTCTCACGTCTAGCTTCCGATGGATCTGGACGTATAAAGAGGCGCGCTCTCCACCCAAAAAGACGTCTTCTTTCTTGCAAGATCCATCACTCAGCGCGATTTTCTTTCTTACCCTTGGCAAAGGTAAACTCTACAGTCGCGCGATCTTTAAACTCAACCTGAGTTACAACCGGTTTACTTGCATTAGAAGTGACGTCACGACTGCAGCCCAGGCAGTTAAAAGTTAAGAAGCGATTGAATCCTTTTTAACTCAAAAGCGCTGTGCATCTTATTCTGATCAGAGACTTTTCCTCACGAACGCTGAGGTTCGGACCAAGAATCCTCTGCTTTCCGCGGGAACCACCCAAGTGCTCCGCTGGACCCGAAAGTTTTCTGCGCCTCCATCCCGAGCGGCTCACGTGCTCCCACGGCGAGGCCCGAGACTACACCGGCGAATAGTTCTTCATATCTTGCTAAAGGCAGGATTAAGTAAGATTTTGGCATTTGGGCATAATTAGGATAGTCTTAGGAATTTGCTTTTATTTGAAATAGTGTGAATTTAAACCCAGGTTTATCTGTTACACTGTTAGACACGCAGCGTGTTGATTTAATTTGGTTCTATGTTCTCTCAATTGTTTAATAGATAGGCTGCGCATGCTTCTCTCTTTTTTATTCTTACTAACATTATAATTTCATTATTATACATCTTGATGTCATTAAGATTTCAGTGGATTCAGTATGGTTATGAGCTAGTGGGTTAGCTACAGCTTCCCTTTTGTCTGCTTAGCAACACAAAGCTAATCAAGGCCTACCATGTGCTCAGCAGGCCATCAGGCCTGATAAACCACACCTCAGCTAGAAATCCACAAGTTAGCTTTTAGTTAGCTACGGCTAATACCCTTGTCTTTAGCAACACGTGCTCAGTAGGCCTCACCAGGCCTAACAAACACACTTTAGCTAGGCCATAGGGCCTTTAGCAAACTCACACTAGCAACACAAGGCTAAACACAGAGCTAATCCTTTGTTCTGTTTAGATAACATTCTTTTGTTTAGCTACCAACAAGCTAGGCCTCCACCACGTGTAGTTAGCTACACGTGGCTAAACACATGGTCAAGTCCTACACACACACACACACCTCACTGCTTGTATATATTGATTTATTTTATCTTTTTATCTTTGTATAATAAAGTCATTTATTAAACAAACTGTGTTTATTTGTGAACAACATCTGAAGTCCCCAATCTTCTCAAAGAATTCAAAAAGGGTGCATATAAAAGTTATGTAATATGGTAAGTGATTGTAATAATTTGGAAATATACCATAATCTAGCTGTTTGGTAATTTATCCAGGATTCATGGTATGATTCATTGAACGATTCCCTAAATGATTCCCTAAATGATTCATTGAACGATTCACTGAACGATTCACTTCAAATGAGAGTGATTCTATGGTATGATTCAATTCAAACGAGTCAAATTAAACGATTCAATGGGATTGATCCATTTTAATTATTGACCTTCAAAATTTAATGAGACTGATTTAACGAGATTGATCACTTAATTTCAATAATTAACTGATTGCACCCACAGGGGGCACACGGGATTGTAAACACTAAGGGGGCACAAGGGATTGTAAACACTATAAGGGGGGCACAAGGGATTGTAAACACTATAGGGGGCACAGGGGATTATAAACACAATAAGGGGGTACATGGGACTGTAAACACTAAAGAGGGCACACGGGATTGCAAACACTATGGGGGGGGGCACACGGGATTGTAAACACTGGGGGGGCACATGGGATTTTAAACACTTTTGGGGGCACACGGGATTGTCATACCTTTTGGGGGGCACACGGATTTGTCAAACCTTTTGGGGGGCACACGGGATTGTAAACACTAAGGAGGGCAGATGGGATTGTAAACAATATAAGGTGGGCACACAGGATTGTAAACACTATCGGGGTCACAGGGGATTGTAAACACTGGGGGGCACACAGGATCGTAAACACTGGGGGGCACATGGGATTGTAAACTCTTCTGGGGGGCACACGGGATCGTAAACACTTTCGGGGGCACACGGAATTGTAAACACTTTTGGGGGCACACGGGATTGTAAACACTATGGGAGGGCACATGGGATTCTAAACACTAAGGGGGGCACAAGGGATTGTAAACACTATAAGGGGGGCACAGGGGATTGTAAACACAATAAGGGGGTACATGGGACTGTAAACACTAAAGAGGGCACACGGGATTGCAAACACTATGGGAGGGCACATGGGATTTTAAACACTAAGGGGGGCACAAAGGATTGTAAACACTATAAGGGGGGCACAAGGGATTGTAAACACTAAGGGGGGCACAGGGGATTGTAAACACTATAAGGGGGTACATGGGACTGTAAACACTAAAGAGGGCACACGGGATTGCAAACACTATGGGGGGGCACACGGGATTGTAAACACTGGGGGGGGCACATGGGATTTTAAACACTTTTGGGGGCACACGGGATTGTCAAACCTTTTGGGGGGCACACGGGATTGTAAACACTAAGGAGGGCAGACGGGATTGTAAACAATATAAGGTGGGCACACAGGATTGTAAACACTATAGGGGTCACGGGATTATAAACACTATGGGGGGCACACAGGATCGTAAACACTGGGGGGCATATGGGATTGTAAACTCTTCTGGGGGGCACACGGGATTGTAAACACTTTCGGGGGCACACGGGATTGTAAACACTATGGGAGGGCACATGGGATTTTAAACACTATGGGAGCGCACACAGGATTGTAAACACTTTCGGGGGGCACACGGGATTGCACTTAAAGACATGAATAAGAACTTTGTTCTGTGAAGAGTGAGAGTCTGTGACAGTGGGGGTGTGGTCGAGCGTTGCCTGGTTCAACCTGCCTCCTTGACGTTCACAGTTGTCGCTTGACCACGCCCCCACTGTCACAGACAGCAACACCCCCCACTCCCCCTGCTGTATGACATGCTCTCCCTGAGAGACAGCAGACCCGCTCTCCCCCGTCTCCTCTCCCTCGGTCTCCTTACAGGACAAACTTTTAGTTGAACTTTATGATCATCTATTTTTATTAATGTGTGTGTTTGTTGCAGGGATGGAGCATAAAAGGAGGGGAAAGCAGAGAAGAGCGGACTCCCGACCAGAACGCGCGCATGTGTGTGTGTGTGAGAGAGAGAGAGAGAGAGAGAGAGAGAGAGAGGGTTTTGTGACGTACCCTTGACTGGACAGTAAGTGATTGATGGTCCACACTTGCATGTGTATTTAGCCCACGTCCCAGTCCAGAATGAGCTCAAAAGGAAAAGACAAAAAACACACACAGAAGGAAAGACAGGGATACGAGGACACAGACAGACAGGGACATGGACAGAGACACAGAGCGCAAGAGAAAGACAGGGACACAGAGCAAGAGAGAGAGACACACCCACACAGGGACACAGAGCTAGAGACAGGGACATAGACAGGGACACAGAGCGAGAGAGAGAGACAAGGACATGGACACAGAGCGAGAGAGAGACACAGGGACAGAGTGAGAGAGAGAGAGACAAGGACAAGGACAGGGACACAGAGCAAGAGAGGGAGGAGGGACAGACAGGGATACAGAAACAGACAGGGACATGGACAGAGACACAAGGACATGGATGGACAGAGAGAGAGACAGACACAGGGACAAAGAGTGAGAGACAGGGACATGGACACAGAGCAAGAGAGAGAAACAAGACCATGGGCAGGGACACAGCGAGAGGGAGGGGGGACAGACAGGGATACAGAGACAGACAGGGACATGGACAGAGACACATAGCAAGAGAGAGACAAGGACAGGGACACAGATCGAGGGGGGACAGACAGGGATAAAGAGACCGAGAGACAGGGACAGAGAGAGAGAGAGAGAGAGAGAGAGTGATGGAAATGACACCAGAACTTTCAGAACCTAAATGTTCTGTGCGTATCAAAGAACTGGACCAGCAGCTGAACTCCCCAATCACACTGATTGGAGAACTGTCCGAGTGGGCGTGGCTTAATATTCTAATAAGCATGCCTGATTGACAGCCCCAGTCTCCGAGTCCCAGTCTGTGACGACATTCAATCAGAAAGACAGCTTTGACAGCTTGATCCAAACTGATCAAGTGGTGTCTCAGCTAAAGTGCAAAAAGTTTTGGCACCTCCTTCATGATCGATGAAACAAAAATTTTCTGATTTGTTTCTTGGAGCAAAAATAAATAAATTTTATTTCCCTTTCAGTGTCCTGTTTGTTACTGCCTGTTACAGTGATATAACTGCATTTTCAGCAGCTTAGTTAGGGGGCGTGGCCTAAAGTTTGGATGCTGAAATTTGTGGATGATTAGGAATTAAAAATGGGTCCAGCTGCATTGCACTGAAAAGATAATGTATTATTATTCTTATTTATTATATCTGTACCTTTAGCACCATCTAATGGAAAGAAAAAGCCAAACTCCTGTGAAGGTCAATAAACATTAGGTCAGTAAATATAGTCTATAGTTTCATTCAAGCACAATCACTCCTTCATGATTATTTCTTTAAAGAGGAAGCTGATGAATGGAGAAACAGAGTGAAGTTATAATTAAAGGTGACATCTTTAATGTCGAATATAAAACACACGGACACAGGAACTGTGGAAAATCAGTTTTAATCCGATTGATAGAAACGCGTCCGAAAAAAGTGAAACCCATGTCCACAATCTCCACAGTGCACGAGTGAAACAGGTTAGAGTTCAAACGAGATCAGAAAACTGTGATTACGAAATAAAACACAAAACACGTGCTGCTTAAAAAAAAAAAAGATCACATGATCACATTATATATATTAACACTGATCTGCATACAGACATTGATCACAGCCCCTTCAGGCAGAAATAATAATACAACATTAACTCATTACGCAATTACATGAATAAATCATTCATATCAACAAAATGTACATCTGAAGGCAAGAGGAAGAGGAGGAGTCTGCTGTCTCGGGTTAAAAAGATCAAAGGAAAGATCAAAGGAAAAGCACCAACTTCTGCTTGTTTTCTGAGAATAAATTCCAGAGTGTTTCTCAGTGGAATGTGCCGAGGACCTTATTCACAGAAAACTCGCCGTGTGCAAGAGTTCATCACCTTCATCACCACCATCATCATGATCTTAAATTAAATCACTCAATTCATCAAGATCCAAAAATCAGAGTTCAGCACCAACAGGTCTGGGAGAAAAACTGTAAAATTCTTCTTGTGCATTTTATGAGTTTGTTTTTGACTTTAACACACTGTTTGGAAATGAGACAGAAGTGCAGCTCAAACCTCACCAGTGAGTTGCTGTCAATTATCTGCTGGAAGCTCCACCCCTTTCCTTTCATGGTGCATGAAAAAAGTGCAAATTTTTTCGCAAATTAAAGACAAGAAACTCGGACCTGAACGCGTTTTTCTTTCCCCCAATAATTATTTCTTTCCCTGGGGAGAGAATGTGTGTGTTTTGGTGCTGAAGTCATTTTTATTCAGACTTTTGAAGAAGGAAAAAAAAGTTATTTTTCTTTGTCTGTTTTTTCTCTTTTACACAACGTCATTTCATCCGGTTTCTTTCCCTTTTTATTTTTGACAAATCACAAAATTCAAGACTTTACCCCCCCTTTGAGATTGTAATTATCATTTTATTTATTTACTTTTTATTTTCCACATGATCCATGTTCAGTTTTAATGAAAATAAATACAAACAGAAACCTGGTGTGGATTACGAGAATCTGAAAACATCCAAAGACGAGTAAAAAAATAATTTTTAGATTTCTCGTTCAAAATCTTTTTCAAAAGATAAATGTATTTTCACAACATTTTCTGAAAGTTTAAATTCCAGCTCATCATCAAGACCACATTTGTTTATGTAATTAACAGTAGACGAAATAAAACCGGTTCTCAGTTGGAGACTCGGACCTTTGGACCGGACTGTGTGCGCGTACACACACACACGCGCGCAAGTGAAGGTTTCATCGCGATGAATAAACTGCTGTAAAAATGTGAAATCCAGAAGAAGAAGAAAAAAGGTCGTGTTTTCATGAAGAACATCAGCACTGATCCAATCATCCGACATCATCAGAAAACCTGTCAATTAAAATCCTAAAGATCAGAATCTGAGCCACACACAGAGTCGCCGGACCCTGAATCAGATTCTTACACGAGCTCCTCGATTAGCGAGGAACCCGAGAGCATGAACTGAAGGAACCTGATCTCAGGTCACCACAACAGGAAGGGCACGATCCAATCCCAGATTTACAGAAACAGAGAAGTCCGACCTAACATGATAAGCCAGTGCAATCTGATCTCAATCAACTTGTATTCTGACCTGAAATAATTGCCAGCAGACAAGTCTGATCACAATAAATCGAGGAAGAGTCCGATCTTCAGTCGCTGTAAATCGAGAAATATATTCTGACCAAAGGAAAACAGGAAGTATCCAATCCTAAATCTTTAAAAATTATGTCCAATGAATATCCTTGATTGTCTATCATAATCTAATTTTAAATAAATCATAAACAGGAGTCTGATCCGCAATGGATGAGAAATATAAATCATCATCATCAAACTGGTCTGATCTTAGATTTAAAAAAAAAAAAAAAACACAACCAAACAAACAAAAAACCCTCACAAGGATTAATCTGACCCGGATTCACTGCGAACTGGAGAAGTCTGGTCTCAGATCACCTTCCAAAAGACGGTCTGATGCCAGGCCACAGTTTACCAGAGAAAATCTAATCCTACACCATGTGCTGGGGAAAAACTGAAGAGTCCGATCTTATGTCAAAACAGGAGACAAGTCTGATCCAAAATTTAGATGAATCATTTAGGAAGCTGTTTAAATGATCCTAAATCTCATTTGTGGAAAAATATGATCCAAGATGGCCATGATGAAGGGAAGAGTCTGATTTTAGATGTCTGATCTTAGATCGGTGTTGCGGTTCTTCATGAACCCCCCCCCCAAAAGACTCGGACAGGCCGAGAAACAGCAGGCAAACGTACAACAAACATGCAGTAAGCAGGACAACGTTAGACATGTCAAATCCAATCTCATACGAGGAGTCCGATCTGTTCGTCTTCAACCACGGACTGGAAACCGAAGAAAGTCCTGACACACACACACGAGAATTTTTTTTTTGTTCTTATTTTGTTCAAAGGAGAAATCAGACATGCACATGTTATCGGAGACGCCGTCAGTGTCCTGCTCGGTCTGATCACAGTACAGAGGAGCTCTAAGGCACGAGGGCAGATAGTAAAGCGCCCCCTAGTGTCAGTACAGGAACGAGAGATCGTTCAGTGCTTTTAGAGTGTTTCAGCCTTCATTAGCATACGAGTGAGGAGATTAACGCAAGACACGTCATACAGCGAAGTCTTTCCTGTCCCAGCGAGAGACATTGGATCAGACGCTATGGAAGAAATGAATGAGTGCGCACCATCAAACACACACACACACACACACACACACACACACACACACACACACACACACACACACACACACACACACCTCTGAGAGTGCAGCTGGAATGCATCAGTACTTTTAACAGTCTAGATTCCTGAAACGAGTGGAAACACAGAGTGATGCGGTCTCTCTCTCTCTCTATACAAAAATAAAATCTTTCTCCGCTTCCTCTCCAGAATCTGCCGATCTGCTGCTCTGACTCGAGTCCTTGTCCTTCTCAGCTGATTTGTCCTTGACCTTTGACCCGTTCTCGTCCGAGCTCTGGTTCTGCTGGTTCGTGCTCGAGGTTGTTTTTGCTGTTGAAAAGAAATAACGTGCAGGAGGAAAAAAATGAACAATGAAAGAACAATTTATGCAAACAAATTCTCTAAAACAGCGCCCCCCAGCGCCCTCCTCTATAACAACAGCTATCAAATAGGACCAAACTAATTCTTATTATTATTCCTTACTTAGACAGCCTACCGATCAGACAAAGTGCAAAAAAGCCCAAGTACAAACACAGAACAAACTCGACAAATCTATTTACAGAAAGCATCAGAGATGAAGAGGAATGTTCCAGCACCATGGTGACACCTGAAGTTCCCCAAGTGTCCTTGGTGTGATTTGGAACGAGGCCAAAGAGAAGTGCGGGGACGTCAGAACGACCCGGACTCATCTTTGGCCGAACACATGATGAGAACAGAAAGGTGATGAGGTGAGGTTTGAGAGGTGAAAAGGTCAGAGGTCTAACCGGGTCGGGAGAGGGACGTCCTGCGCTCTCGCTCGCTCTCTGCCTCCTCCGGGGTTCGTGCTGACGTTTTCTCCAGCTCAGGCTCGAGTTTAAATACGCTAACGTCTCCTCCTGTCACGTCCACTGCGGAGAGGATCAGCGCTCGGTTTAGCATTTCGCTCTGTAATCAGACTCGCTTTAGCCTCAATTAGACTTTCTTTCGGATCATTCAGACGAATTATTAATTTCAACTTCATCAGATTCTCTTTAGTTCTCAATGCTTAATCAGATTATATTCACTTCTTCAGCCTGAATCAAACTCTCTCGGTTTTCATCAAACCCTGGAGTTCATCAGACTTTAATTTTCTCGACTGAAATCACACGCTGTAGTTTAAGCCATAAATACTTAATGTGATCAAAAAAAGACTTAATTGTGCCAATCAGATTCTCTCTCATGTTCTTGCCCTAATCAGACTCTCTCGTGTTCAGGCCCTAATCAGACACACACTACTGTTCAGGCCCTAATCAGACACACTCTACTGTTCTCGGACTCTTGCTCATGTTCAGGCCCTAATCGGACTCTCGCTCGTGTTCAGGCCCCAATCAGACACACTCTACTGTTCAGGCCCTAATCGGACTCTCGCTCGTGTTCAGGCCCTAATCGGACTCTCTTTCTGAAGCCTGAATAAGAATAGCTCCAGTTCTTAAATCAGACTCTACTTAGTCCTGAAGCTTTAATCAAACTCTTGACTTTTTAAGCCTTAATTTTAATTCTTAGACTCTCTTTAGTTCTAAAATCCGAGCCTTTTGCTCTGAATTAGACTCATTATCCTTCTAAATCAGAATTTCTCTCGTTACCGAGCCAGAATCAGACACCGTTTAGTTATTGGGCCTAAATTAAACTCCTCTAAACTCTGTCCTGACTCAGATCCTGTGTGGTTCTGTAACCTCGATCAGGTGCTGACTGAGCTGTTCATGGCAGATGGCAGATGAGAGGAAACACATACACACATGCAAACATGCACCAAACATGTGAAGGCAACCAGTAAGAAAATGAGACACGCCCTACTCCAGTGTCCAAGAGCTGCGGGTTTGGAAAAGCTGCAGTAATTAAGAGATTAGACTTCAGGCTCTACCTTCCTGAGTGGAGTTCTTGGAGCCTGAGCTGTTCTGTGGAGGATTCGAGGATCCGGGCACTTTCCGAAGTGCAGGCGGAGCCTTATGACCTCCAGGAGACTCCGAGCTCTCGTCTGTAGAAGAACCACAGTAAGAGGGAACATCTGAGTTCTGTACATACATTCATCCACATATGGACAGGATATGTCTGGAAATCGATACTCCGTTCAGGTCTCAGTTGGGAGTGTGTACCGAGGCTGCGTGTGCTGCTGCGGGGTTTTTGCAGAAGGGCCGGTCGAGGGCCTGGGCTCGGTTTGGTGCTCGGAGGTGGAGGTTTCGGGATTGTGGGGTTGGGGCCTGACCCTCGGGTCCTCAGTGCTGCCTCGGGTTTAAAATCCCCTCCAACCCAAGGTGTCCTGTCAGGGGGCATCACAGTGCTGCTGACCTCCACTTTACCCTGACCTGCAGACCCAGACAGAGAGAGAGAGAGAGAGAGAGAGAGAGAGTGCTGCAGAACCCAACAGAAGAGCATTTCCTTCTCATTTAGAAGTCTCAGAAATGTTAATTATCCAAATAACTCTCAAAGAACCCTCAAATACCATGAGCTAAAATCACTGTCCCCAGTTAATCCGGGACATACGTTCTGACAAAAAAGGGGTTCTTCAAGGGTACTTGACTGATTAACGGTACTCAGGACTTGTGGATAATGAAACAGGATCTCTGTGGTCGGGGTAAACCCTCTTGTGTAGGGTTTAACAAAGGAGAGGGACAAAACTGAAGGACCTGAAGAGAACCCTCTGTTCCAGGTACCAAGTAGCACCACAAACATCACTCCATTGTCCATAGTTTTCCCAGAGATAATCAGGATATCACAGAGTTGACTGTGAATTCATATCCATCAACATGAGGCAACATTTCAATAAAGATTACTTCTAAATCATTTTATTGTAGACGATGAGATCAGATGCTCTGCACACTGTAGGGCAGGAGGGTTCTCACCTGATGGAGGCCCATCTGGCTTCTCTGGACTTGATGAGGAGTCGGAGATCTGGAAAAGAACACCAGAGGAGGATACGACACCGTTATCAGAATCCACGCGAACAGCTTGTGGTTTTCATTTCCAGTCAGACGGCATCAACATTACAACGAAAATCGCTCAATGTTGATGAGGTTTTCTGATAATTCCAGCACTTTCCTTGGAATTTACCAAAAAATCTGAGGGAAATTTCCAATGTTTGTAACGTCTCTGTGCCTTCACACTGTCCGTATGAAAGGCTTCACAGCTACAAGCTAGCTAGCTGATTATTAGCATCAATTTTA
The DNA here is from genome assembly GCF_027579695.1 of Neoarius graeffei. NCBI lineage: Eukaryota > Metazoa > Chordata > Actinopteri > Siluriformes > Ariidae > Neoarius > Neoarius graeffei. The sequence goes on along the minus strand of NC_083573.1, from coordinate 2,119,169 downwards.
TGCCAAGAGGTTATAATTAACAGCTTGTTCCTCTCAAACACTGATCGACTAAATGTTTCATGACCAGGAAAAACAAACCAACTTTCACTCACTAGGAGGTTAGCATGAGCATAATTCGGATAATCAGAATCTCAGGAAACTAATTTTATAAAGCTTTGTGAAATTAGCCTCAGGAGACTGATCAGTCCAGAAAAATTTCCAGAAAACACTCTCTCTCTCCGCAGCTCATTCTAGAAGGTCTTCCTGACATGATGCCAGACGAATACACAGAGCTTCAGGTGAGGATGGTGAAATTTTTAGCTCATAAAGGCCAAGTGATGCCTCGTCTCCTGCCAGATATTGATTTTTACATCATAAATAAATGCATTAAAAATATTAAAAGCATCCCGACAGCGCTCGGGTGGTCCACTGCAGTGCACCGTGCTTTCAAGTTTAGGAACGGCATCATAATTTTGCATGAAGGTATAAGTATGGCTGAATGTGATTTACCATCACGCTATTTTGTTCAAAGTGTGAGGAACTTACAAACTTTTCATAAAATGGAATAAAATTGAACACAGACTGCAGTTCATAAAGTAGCCACCAGATGGTGCCGTTTTGTCCATTTTCACCTTTTTTTTTTTAAATAAAAGGCCCGGTCCCACTGGCCGATGGACACAAAACGTATGCAAAAAGGACACAGCGGACGAGCAAAATTTCGGGGGTGGCTCTATCCGTTTTCATCCGCTCCAGAAATGGACAAAATTGGCGAAAATTTGCAAAAACAGAACGGAACAGACGTGGGTAGTATATAGCGGGGATGTTAAACGCATGTTCATAGGAAGCCTAGTGGATGAAAGCGGATGGAAGTGGATGACAGCTCCGAAGGGGTTACCGGTGATAACTGAGAAGCGGACGCATAGCAGAAAGAGCGGATGCATAGCGGATGAAGGGGATGCATCACGTACGCCTAACGGAAACAAAGGGGATGTTGCGCGGATGTATATCGGATGCAGACCGTTCACTGCGCATGCGGGGGGTATGAATTGCGTCTGCTCCGCGGATATAAAGGGATGCAGCACGCACGCCGTCAGCATAAAGCGGAAAGACGTGCTGGCGGCTACATCGATACATCTCTACTACTAGATGATTTTCTCCCCCTTTTTATACAAAATATCGATTGTCCGCTAGGTGTCCTTCTACATACTCTAGACATACTCCAGACATCCTAAATATACGAGATACATCCCAGGTATAAACGCTTTGTCCGTTTTGAATACTTTATACACGAGATGCATACGCTTACATCCTTTCTATTTCCGTGCTACTAACGATGAATAGACGTTTCATGTACCTTATCTTTCCTCCCTCTTTCCGTTTTCAGCTGCAGCGGATGTGAGTTGCGAGGATGCCCAGAGGATGCAGAGAGGATACAGCAGACGTTTAACGGATGATAACGGACATAGAACGTTTGTTGCTCGTATATGTCGCGGATTTACATCGTACACGGCGGAAAGTTCATCCGTTCTAAAAGTTTTGTGCAGCTCAAAACTTTTTGCGCGGATGAAATCACAGTGGACGGATGCTCGATGGATAGAGCATATGAAGCACGTATGCAAAGAGTACACAACGGATGCATAGCGTTTTCCAGCGGATGGCAAAGATTTTTTTACGTTTTACATCCTCTTTGCATCCGTAAGTGCAGTGGGACCGGGCCTTAAAGCACAAGATTTCATCTTTGTTCTGGTTCAGTGTAACATGATGGTTTTATTCTGTTGATTTTGGACCACTTTTGAGCTCAAACACACCTTGGCTCTCTTCTCCTGCTTGGCCTTCATCTCAGCGAGCAGGCCGGAGCCCATCACCTGGACTCCGCAGTCCGGCGTCTTCAGTTCCTCAGAGCGTTCTGAACTGCTGCTGCGCTCTGAATGTAATGACTGGGACTTGGCCTTCGGAGACAAGGGTGCCTTCGGAGACAAGGGTTCCTCTGCAGCCTGGGGGACCGGAGACAGGGGTGGGACTGAAGTGGAAGTCTTCTCCTTGTCCCGCTCCTTGTCCCTGCCTGAACGGGACTTGATGAGGTTCAGGAAGCCTCCTTTGCGCGAATCACGCTTCCTTTCAGCATCCTGAGAGTCTGAGGCCTTCAAGGACAACTTCCTGATAGAAAGATGTACCGTAGGCGGACAAATGAGGAAGCAAGACAAGAGATGAAGAAAGGGACAAGAATATTGACAGGAAGAGAAAAGGAATCAGAACATAACAGAGAAAAAAAAGTTACAGGGGAAAATCAAGGAACAAGAAAAGAAACCAACCAAGCAAATAGAGCAAACAACAAAATGTTAATTATTACTTCTTGCTCAACTACTAAGACTAAGAGAAAAGACTATCTTCTGAAATACTGTAGGTTTAAAACTGCAATTTTTTTGAGGACTTGGACATACTGGAAAATAGTGGCGTTCAAACAGATGAAGAATGTTTACATATTTGTCCGAGTTCCGAATGGACTAATCATCAAACACCACCACTGAATTTGGCAAAAGTGTTAATAATCACCATCAAACACCATTTGCTGTGAACATGATCATGCAGAGGAGTGAGTACTGACTTGTCCATCTTGGTGACTTTCTTCGAGAAGAACTCATCCACGCCCTCATCCACCCTTCCCATGAGGCCGTTCTGCTCTCCGTCCTGAGATGGCATTCTGCTGACCTGCTGTTAGGGCACAGTAAAAGAAACGTCCACCAACCGTTGCACTTCATAGATACCGATTTGACTTGAGCAGACGGTAGAACGTTTCAATGAATTTCAGAAAAGAAATCTAAATACACACAAGTTGAAGAAATTGGAAAAACATACAGGTTTACCAGAACTTGGGCATATATCTTCCGAAATATTTCTCAGGACAGCAAAAGTTTTGAAAGGCGGCCAGAACTGGAAACTTTGTTGGTCACAAATAAACCAGTTTCAGGGGCAAAGTGACCAAAAAAAATCGAGTCTAAAAGGAATTTCAAAAGGTTCCAAACATTTCTTGATTTACAAGATCCAAGTTATACAAAAGGACTTCACCAGGCAGGTAAGATCACTCACAGGAACCCGGCTTGACCGGGTCTTCTTGTTCCTCTTGGGCCGTAATTTGGTGTAATGTTGAAGCTTCTTGGCTTCCTCAGAAGGCAGCTCTCCCACGACCCCTGATGGCTTTTTGTCCAGTTTGGCAGGAAGTGAAGGGTCTTCAACATGGATGGGAATGTCCTCCAGAGCCTTGTCCAAGTCAAACTCCATCTCTGATAAACAGGAGAACCAATGAAGAACCTTAGCCATAAACAGATACTTCCCAACCACACAAACTTGACCAAACCTTGTGTGCTTCTCTTGGATGGGCCACAAGCAATTTCCAGCTCTCAAATACTGGGGTACATCACATACCCTGTTCCTGAGACATGCCTAGTCTTGCCTGACCAGTTCCTCAATATACATGAGAATTCTTCTTAAGTTTAAATGCAAATAAGTGTGTCTCAAACTCACCAAACGCTCTGGAGACGGGCCTCAGCATCCGGCTGTGGATGCTCTTCCTTTTCGACTTTGGAGTCATCTAGGAAAAGCGTAAGGAAAAACATTAATGGGACTGACGATATTCCTGAAACTCAAATCCTAGAAACTTCACTTCCTCAATTCTGACACCAAGGTCACACGTCGCTGGTTGATCCTGAAAACCGTGGCTGGGGCTACTGTGGCCATTCTGGCAGGTTTTGGAGGTGATCTGTTGCAAAAATTTGGGCGGAGTAAATATGCAAATGAAACCATGGTAGCCATGACGATAGTGATGGAAGACGCCGGGAAAACCAATGGTGGCAGCGACATACAGCCTTACGGCAACAATGGCAGTATGTACAGTTTTCACGGCTGCAGCATGGCAAATCCATGGCAAGATGAAATAAGCCACGCCCCCTTGGTAAACTTTTCACTTTCTACAGAATGTTGTTCCATGAACATTTTGAGCTTGATGGTTGCGACAGAAATGTTACGGTAACCCCCCCGGGTAGCTTACGTATGCCTCAAGGATGCTTACGGATGCCTTCACGGTTGTGATGGATGAATTCATCCAACGTTGACCGACAACAACTTAACACCACCACCAAAACTTTCCGGGGATGGAAACCAAGCCCTCCCGGTTGTCAAGGTAGCTCCCTAGCTCTTGCGTATTCCAACAGAAAGGCCCTGAACGTGTGCTGGTTGACCCCCGGAGGGCTCAATCACCTCCCGGCGTCTACCGTGAAGTGATTCCAGTTGTGTGAGACCAAGGCATTAGTTTGTCAGTTCCTTAGTCCTCTGCATTTGTTGCAATTTTTGGTTTTGGCTACAACACATCAGAGTCAGTCCAAGGTTTATAAAATCTAGATTTCATTCAATCACAGGGGATCCAAAAACAATCCTGGGAGTACTGGGCAATGGTGGATGGGATGCACGCTGGATGGTATGCCAGGGTACGACAGCGTAGGGGCATTTTATAGTCATCATTCCACCAATCAGCATGTTTTTGGGAGGTGAGAGGAACCAGGAGAACCCAGAAGAAAACCCAGGGTTTCAGGATCTGCGAGGCAGGAATGCTACCCGTTGTGCTAACATGCCTCTCAGAGCAGCTAATTTAAAAACAAAAATGGCAAAAATGTCCCGCTAGATTTTCAAACGTATGAAATTTTTAATAATATCTCATTATCTGTAGCCGCTTTATCCTGTTCTACAGGGTCGCAGGCGAGCTGGAGCCTATCCCAGCTGACTACGGGCGAAAGGCGGGGTACACCCTGGACAAGTCGCCAGGTCATCTCAGGGCTGACACATAGACACAGACAACCATTCACACTCACATTCACACCTACGCTCAATTTAGAGTCACCAGTTAACCTAACCTGCATGTCTTTGGACTGTGGGGGAAACCGGAGCACCCGGAGGAAACCCACGCGGACACGGGGAGAACATGCAAACTCCGCACAGAAAGGCCCTCGCCGGCCACAGGGCTCGAACCCGGACCTTCTTGCTGTGAGGCGACAGCGCTAACCACTACACCACCGTGCCGCCCAAATTTTTTATATTTTTAACAATAATTTAATCGATATAATGCAGATCTTTTACATATTCTCGTGCACTGAGGTGTTTGTTTGTCTGATGCATTCAGTATTCATCAAAAACACAGCCTCGGGCTCGAGCTGACTCTGTGATCAACTCACGGAGGAGAAATGTGGTAGAGTAATGACCTGACCGAGAGAGGGAGGGAGGGAGGGAGAGAGAAAGTGACTGTGAGAGAGAAAGAATGTTGTGAATGTGAACAGCAGGAGGGCTCTGAACACAAGTTCTTTGTGCTACTGATTAAGCAGAGAGACATTTGCAATGAGAGAGAGAGAGAGAGAGAGAGAGAGAGAGCAGGAGGCAGCTTGTACTTACACTGGTGCAGCACAAAATCTCCACGAAGCAAATAATTTTGGAAAAATAGAAAGCAGGAAAAGAAGAGAAAAGAGCAGAAAGTAGTAAGAAGCTCAGCTGTTCTAGAAACGAGACAGAAAAGAAGAAAGAGAAGATAAATGACTAAAGTAAAGTAAAATAACAGACAGAGCAGCTCATGTACACTCGCTCCAAGGTCTTTTTCAACAACTTGAATGTCCATGGTAGAAAAAAATTCTCTCTCACACACACACCTTCAGCTATATGAGATGAATGAGAACAAATGAGCACATGAGCAAACGATGCTTTCTGAAATGCTGGCTGCGTCCATCTTTTTTTAAAATTCTTAAGAATTGCTCTCCAAATCCAAACGATTTGGAAAATGATCCTTAGCTCTATTTGTGATCTCTCATGCAACATTCACACCATTTATAATTCTGTCTTGTTGCTCTGTCAATATCTGAAAAGCTTTTTCAGGGAACACAGCAATCGGACCAAAGACGAAGCCAAATCACTGAAGAGGAGATAAAGCAGGATGTGAAGACGCGCAGATCACTTCTAGTAGCCTCCTGGAATTCATGGATTGTTTCCGGAATTTCATTTATATCCCAGCAGATATTGAGCTCAGCAGCTTCCAGGACTCCTGGGACTCGAAGTCCAACCTTCTGGTCACTGGAGAAGAATCTGAACCATGAAGGTATGACGAGGATAAAAGCTGAGCTTCTCACCATCCATGGCGGATCAGAGAGCACAGAAGTCAGGAGACATGGTGAGACCAAAGACAGATAAATGAACGTCTGTCTATTTATGAATTGTGTCAGAACTTTAAAAATCACAAACACGAAAACATATACACAGGAACGAAGACTTTTCTGGACATCTCTGGAGCATTGTATCCAGGACTGTATTAAAATATTTACATCTCTTTCATAAGAAGCCCATTACAATGATGTACTATGTTTTTGTTTTTTAAATCGCTGAAAACCTGATCATTAATATTACTCATCTAAAAGCCTTTAGGGTGACATACTGCATGATCAAGTAAGCAAGTACGACCTTCTCATTTTTGTCCAGAATGTGCCTTTAATATTGACTGAACTCTGAAATTCCTCCACCTATTCTCCTGGACTGAGGTTAAAAACCACCTCCTCGAGCTTCAGGACCAAAACCTGGAGATCAGATACTCACCATGCAGGTCTCAAGGTCATCCAACCTCTCAGCCTCCAGCAGCTCAATGGTGCTCCGTTTGGAAGTTCTGACCTCCTGGACATCAGAGTCCAAGAACTCCTGCTGTGCCAGGGGGCGGCCTTTTGTCACCAGGTGCTCCGCCTGAAAGGCACAGAGAACACAAAACTTAAAAAAACAAAAACAAACAAACAAACAAAAAAACCCCCAACCCAACCAAGCGCTTTTGTTCTTTGACAATGACCAACATGCATTTTGAGCATCCAGGAATACGGTTTGGATGGAACATGTACCGCCATACTGAAAAGCTTACACATAAAAAGTTAAATATAACAATAAAACAAAAAGTATGACATTCTTTAATAAATATGAATCTGAAATAAAAAGGAAAAAAAAAAACACAAATCAAAAGGTCCTTTGAGGTCATACCTTTATGAAAATTACTCACCAGTGTGTTCTGAGAGCCGGAGAGTGCTTCCAAAATTTCATCAACGATCCGGTCAGAGAGGAATGAAGCCAGACTCAACTTCACCTCACTGAAAGAAAAGAACAAGAGAAGACTGTCCTTGTTCAAAGCAATCTCATGATCAAAACAAACACACACACACACACACACATATCGTAAGTACCAAATCACCATCAAGGAAAAGGATGAACACAGAACCAGCAGGTCACCGAAGATCCACTATTGCAAATGGAACAGCTCGTTCACCATCAAATGGCACAAAGAAAAAAAAACTCCACAATAACTCCGGTTTAACTCATAAATCATGAGCCAGTCCACTGTTATCAAAGTTCCATCACAAGGATTCGGAGGTACTAAAGAAGGCAACTGGACTCGCTTGAAATTCTTAAAGCAGATACGCAGAGCTATGGCCTGACTTTCATTTATAAATGCCTTGAGACCTCAAGAATGGCACAGGAATAGTTTTAAGCGTTAACAATAAATCTAATATAGTAATTTTTATGATTAAAGTGATTTATATAGGTAGCGGTCTGAGTGAATGACCTTGACGTCTGTAACATCACAGCAGGAAGTCTATCGGTCTCATCGCCATTTCCGCTATACTAACACACAGAGCTGACTGCAACTCCGATCCTCCATTTAGAGCTAATTTATCGCCATGCCACGTAGACGTGTTGCTGGCCGGTACAGCAACAGGACAGAAGATGGATTTCCGTTGCATTCACGGCCCGAGAATGTTCAAACTGCAAAGATTTGGACGCGTTTTGTGAGAAGTTCACGGTCACATTGGGCGACTACGAAGTGGTCTCTCCTCTGCTCTGCACATTTTACTGAAGACTCGTACGAGACCTCTGATCTGTTGGAGTGTTGGCTATAAGCCCGGATTGAAAGAGGGTGCAGTACCAACAATTAAAGGAAAAGAAAACTACAAGAAAAGTAATTTATTTTATTTTATTTGAAAAGGAAAAGTGAGTTCAGTTGCACCAGTTCTCCCAGAGTGAGCCGAGGGTTGTTGCTAAAATCCGGGACGTGACATATCGCTCAGGCAGTGACCTCCCTGCAGTTGTTGCTAAAACCGGTGACGTCCTGCTCCGTTCCAGGTTTTAGTAATTGCCTGAGCCGAGCAGTAATGGCGGAATAGAGATCTTGCAGTCACGTGACCGGAAAGTACACAGCCGCCATCTTGTCGGTAAAAACACAGCTGAATACTGCTGCACTCGTGTACAAAATGGATAAATTTCAACCGACGGACTACACGGCTCATTTTTCTAATGAACAGATAACTAGATATATGTCTAAAATAAACGACCTACAGATTAGTGACCCTTATGGCTTACCGGACGTAGTTTTCACGACCGTGTCAGTGGATATTGAACTGCCAGAGGTGGAATACCCGGACGTGTATAATTACCTCATTAACTTTCCCTCGTTGTTCAGTGGTGAAGCACTGCGTGCTTATAAATCTCTGGACAGTTATCTTTACAGAAATTCAGGATTTGTCAGCCGCCCTCAGATGTGACATCTTGTAAACAAGAAAACAACAATCCTCATTGGACGGGTAAGTCATTTAAGTATTACTAATACTGATACATCAGTAGTATCTAGTATAGCACTGACCAGCCGATTATAGAATAGAATAAGGTAATTCCAGCTGTAATTCCAAATCGTCCGTCTTGTTTACCATGGATCTGGCGTTGGAGAGGTAGAGGCGGCAGTGGAGGTTTGAGTGGCTGTTTTCTGAGCTTAATCAACAGGCCGGCTCTGCCTGCAGCCTCGCTTTTGCTTCCTCTCCCAGCGCTGCCTCCTTCGCCTGCCAGACCCGATAACAATCTACGGAGACCCCGCTGGTCTCGCTATCTCATCTGGAATGTTGTGCATGCGATGGAAATCGTTACAAACCGTCATTTTCTGCTGGAAACCAATGTCCAGTAAGTCCATACGGTTGTAGTGGATATTGAAGTCCGGTACAGACGAACAACACGCAAAAATACACACAAAAAACATAAACGTGCACAGGTAGGGAGAGCTTGTAGCCGCAGCCGTTGTAGTAGAATTGTATATAGTAGGGTTTTCCAGAAGAAAAGATAGAAGTAGAAGCAGAAGTAGAACCAGAAGTAGAAGGCGGAAATATGGCGTTTGACCGACAAGATGGCGTCTGTCACAATCTGGATCGGCTGTGACGGCACATGCAAGATCTCTATACACAGTATGAAGGAAAGTGAATGAGTGGAGCAGCTCTTATTTCTAAACTGGATATCGCTGCCATCTCACCCTTACGTGGAAGAAGCGAATGAACAGAGAACTGAACGAACAACTGAAAGTCAGATTGTTTCAAAACAATCGGCCACAAGCTCGGCCTTCAAGAAGCGAGAACACAGACGGGTAAGCTCCGACTCTCATTTGGATAAAAAATGAACACGTTGTTTCCCTGCATTTAGATTAACCCATGTAACTTGTATTGTGTGTTTAAGTTAGCGGTGTAAGATTATTTAATTTGCTTCAGAATGTGATTGTCTCAATTCATCTGATTATTTAATGAGCCTTTTACGTTTTATCAGTGAAAATGCATGCATGTACATGTATGTTGCATAAGTTATAGCACCCATCCTGTTTTAATGAGAGTCAACCCACAATCAGTGACGTCAAATCAGTCTTAGTTGAGCGAGTCGGTAACGCTATTTCTTACTTTCACCGTAAATGTTTATTTATATGACTTTGGCCTATAGCTGTAAAAGGCCTCGGCCTTAAAACCAGTTCCCGCTGTGACGTCACGCGCTCAGGGCTGGCTGGCTCAGTGGGGCGGCTCCAATCACAACTTTGTGGTCGATTTTAACTCTCAAAATATTATTTTTTTATTCCCATTTATGCAGCATACAAGAGTCAAGGCTGGAGATACTATCCACTCAGAAATGTATTTAAAAAATAAAGGCTCTGCGTATCTCCTTTAAAGATGTTTCACTTCTCATCAGAAAGGCTTATTCAGTCCTGTCTGACTAGTAGGGAGTTCCAGGTATTTGTCTTCTAGTGGACCAACAGCAACCCTCAAGAGAGTCGTTGAGGTCGCATGGGCCATTGACACTCTCAGCCATCCTGTAGGTGTTCGGATTACCAGAGGCTGGGTATGAATGGTGTTAGCAGCCTAGAGGATCGTTACGACTCTCCTTTAGGCTTGCTTTTGGTCCACTAGAGGATAAATACCTGGAACTGCCCACTAGTCAGACAGAACTGAAGGAGCCTGTCAAGAAGCAGAAGAGGTAAAACATCTTCAAGGATTTCAAGCAAGTCCAGTTGCCTTCTTTAGCACCTATGGTTTACAATGACCTGGATGACTGAGAACCTTCACAGACAAATCACAAGGAATCATAATCCTTGTGTTGCAAGCAAATCTGAGAGGCGATGGCACCCCAAAGGCCTTGGGTTCTGCATGACCACAGTCCCTGCATTTGGTAAACATGACGAACTTTTGGCAAAAACCCCCAAAACAAAACAACTTCCAAAGATAACTGCTCTAATGATGGGGGAAGGGTGGGGGATGGGGGAATGACACGGTGCATTAACATCAGTTTTGAACTTCATGCCAAACCAGATATTGTGGACGATGCCAGTTTCAGATATTACACTCCACTGTTATCTTACGAGTTAATTTCCTGTGCCACTACACACCATTATGCCTAATTTCCAGAAGATTCGGGGGTGATGTGAAACTTGAGACCAACAAACAAGGCTCTGACTCATTAAATCTCTGCCTTTCCATCAAGTTAATGGCCATCAGTGCAGTGAAATCAATACAATCAATACTGTGGTTCTGGTTTGGTTGGACCAAAGTGCAATTATAACTTCAAACGATGACAAAAATTAACCCAAGTTGTTCTGTCGATACCAATATTTTAGACAGTCAATGTGATGCGTTGCAAGATCATGTAGATGTCAATCTTGGACAATTCTAATTTCAGGGCTCCTATGCATAATCATTTCATGGTTCCAGAAAACTGGAAGATGATGGAGGCTCAGGGACCAGCAAGCGCAGCTCTCACTTTTCAGCTTTCTCAGGATTTTTTTGCAGAAATGTGTCCAACCTGATCTTTTGAAGGACATCTGGGATTGTTATGGTCTACTGTTGTCCTTAAACGAGTATACTTTTACAGCAACCAAACTTCATGACCTCCTCAAGGGGATTTACAGGCCAGCAAACATGGTTCTGACCAAAAGAGCCACCAGTGCATGAAACCTCTTTCTGGTTTGGTTTCCATAACCAGTGGTCAAAAGTGCGATGTTTTGCAGGGTTTTAGGAACTTTCTGAACTGAGTCTCTCACCTGATCTTGTTGATGATGTCAATGCCAGACTGCTCAAGCAGTGTGTTCTTGATGAAGCTTCGTGGTACCGTCATCTTCCCCGTCCCTGCTTTGATCAGCTCCTGACGCAGGTTGGGTTTCCGCATCACGTGAGGACAGAGACTCTCCGCCGTGTCCACCATTGACTCCAAAAGACTCTGGAGGAAAAAGTAGCACAGGAACAGTTTGTAAAGAAAGACTCAGGCAGGCGATGTAGCGTCTATGAGACACAATACACATTAATACGCTAAATTTTCAAAAGGTGTTTGTCCACTGCAAAAACATGAGTCAAAGGAAACTTGTGCTTCGAGTTCGCCAATTTGAGATTAGTTTGTGTCGGTAAGTTCAACGAAAATTACTGCCATCCATACATCACATTCATACCTCTGCAGATCCTTCCATTCCATCCATCAGATTCATCCCCAAGTCCATCCATCCATCCATCCAGTTCATCACCAAGTCCATTCATCCATCCAATTCATCCCCAAGTCCGTCCATCCATCCAATTCATCCCCAAGTCCGTCCGTCCATCCATCCATCCATCCATCCATCCATCCAGTTCATCCCCAAGTCCATCCATCCATCCATCCATCCAGTTCATCACCAAGTCCATTCATCCATCCAATTCATCCCCAAGTCCGTCCGTCCGTCCATCCATCCATCCATCCATCCATCCATCCATCCATCCATCCATCCATCCATCCATCCATCCATCCATCCATCCATCCAGTTCATCCCCAAGTCCCTCCATATATCCATCTCCAAATCCATCAATCCATCCAATTCATCCCCCCATCCATCAAATTTATCCCAAGGTCCCTCCCTCCATCCATCCAATTCATCCCCAAGTCCGTCCGTCCATCCATCCATCCATCCATCCATCCATCCATCCATCCAGTTCATCCCCAAGTCCATCCATCCATCCAGTTCATCACCAAGTCCATTCATCCATCCAATTCATCCCCAAGTCCGTCCATCCATCCATCCATCCATCCATCCATCCATCCATCCATCCAGTTCATCCCCAAGTCCCTCCATATATCCATCTCCAAATCCATCAATCCATCCAATTCATCCCCCCATTCATCAAATTTATCCCAAGGTCCCTCCCTCCATCCATCCAATTCATCCCAAGGTCCCTCTATCAATTCATGCAATTCATCAAGTCCATCCATCAATCCAGTTCATCCCTTGGGGACGTCGTGGCTCAGGTGGATAAGGCGCCATACCATAAATCCGGGGACCCGGGTTCGATTCCGGCCTGAGGTTATTTCCCGATCCCTCCCTGTCTCTCTCTCCTGCTCATTTCCTGTCTCTACACTGTCCTATCCAATAAAGGTGAAAAAAGCCCAAAAAATATCTTTAAAAAAAAAAAATCCAGTTCATCCCAAGGTCCCTCCATCCATCAATACAATTTATCCTCAAGTCCATCCAACCATTCATCTATCCATCAAATTCATCCCCAAGTCCATCCATCCATCCCAAGATCCCTCCATCTATCCATGTAATTCATCCCCAAGTCCATCCATTCATCCATCTCAATATCCCCTCCATCCATGCAATTCATCCTCAAGTCCATCCATCCATCCATCCATCCATCCATCAAATTCATCCCCAAGTCCATCTATCCATTCACCAAATTCATCCCCAAGTCTGTCCAGCCATCAAATTCATCCCCAAGTCCATCCATCCAATTCATCCCCAAGTCCATCCATCCATCCATCCATCCCCAAGTAAATCCATCCCTCCATCCATCAAATTTATCCCAAGGTCCATCCATCCATCAATGCAATTTATCCTCAAGTCCATCCATCCATCCATCCATCCATCCATCAAATTCATCCCCAAGTCAATCCATCCCTCCATCCATCAAATTTATCCCAAGGTCCAGCCATCCATCCTCAAGTCCATCCATCCATCCATGCAATTCATCAAGTCCATCCATCCAGTTCATCCCAAGGTCCCTCCATCCATCAATGCAATTTATCCTCAAGTCCATTCATCCAATTCATCACAAGATCCCTCCATCTATCCATGCAGTTAATCCCCAAGTCTATCCATTCATCCATCCAATTCATCCCAAGGTCCCTCCATCCATCCATCCATCCATCCATCCATCCATCCATCCATCCATCCATCCATCCATCCATCCATCCATCCAATTCATCCCCAAGTCCATCTATCCAGTCATCAAATTCATCCTCAAGTCTGTCCAGTCATCAAATTCATCCAAGTCCATCCATCCAATTCATTCATAAATCCATCAGTCCATCATCCACCCAATAACAACCATACAAATGTATCCAGCCCAGTGTTCCACCCATTAAATTAATCCATCCATCTCCAAGTCAATCCATCCATCTCTCCATCCACTGAGCGCTGACTCGTATCAGAGCATAACGTACTAAATTTCTCAAAGAGCACAGTCTATAAAACCAAAAACCCAACAGTTGAACAGAGATACATTTGGTAATGACACACAAAGAGTTACATATGGTAGATAAAGCACAAGAGAAAAAAACAAAAGAAACCCAAACACATCCCACTGTACGTGTGTGAACGTGCTCTGCTGTTACTGACTCGGTCTGCTTTTCGCTCAGTGAAGACCGAAATCCCTCGTGTGCTTTCAGTGTGAGTGTTCATATTCTGTATCGGTTCCTGATGTCTATGTGATTAAAAAGCCAAAACAAGGCTCGAGGGAATTTAAACAACAACAACAACAACAACAACAAAAAAAGTGTGGAACGTATGTGTGTGTTGTCAGGGCATCCAAGAAGCCCTCTGATAATACACTACGCCTGGAGAAATCCACAATCTGTACTTCATTTCGAATACAGCAGACAGACAGAAATGAGCCAAGCAAGATCTGGCACGGAGTCAGAACCACTGAACTCGTGCGGCGCTGTGGGTTAGACGGGTTTTACACAACTGTGAGTGTCGATTTCACATCTTCACTAAAACACACAGGAAGTCGCGAAGCTGCGAAAGGCTCCATTCAAGACCAAATAAATGACTGGAAGGATTTATATCAATACAGTATGTTTATTGCGGGAGAGGAAGAAGTGAACCAGTGAACTGTGTACTAAAGCCATCTCAGAACAAACAGACTTGTAAAAAAGTATTCACCCCCCACCCCCTTGACTGTTTCACTATTGTGTCATGTGAAACAGAGATATAAAATTATGTAATTGGAATATTACATCGAATCCCAAATCAAAATAATCTCAGAACATAGTCTCTCTCTCTCTCTCTCTCTCTCTCTCTCTCTCACACACACACACACTTCTAAAATTATTACAAATAAAAACTGTGACCACAAAAGCATTCACTTCAATGTTCTGGTGCTCATAACCTTGAGAACAGTGAAGCATGGCGGTGATAGCATCATGTTTTATTCATCAAAAAGTGTGCAGCACCATCAGATTTCTCTCAATACCCCCCCCCCCAATTGGACAGTTAGCTTGCAGAATAACGTATTCTATAAACTGGACTGATTAAACACAATTAGAACGTTGCACATGCAATTTTTATTATTTATTTACTTACAGTTTTACCCATCGGAAGGTGTTTAAAATGGGATTTGTATATTTTTGTGCTTTTCAACACAATACACTTGCTGTTCAAAAGAAGGAAATTATGAAGCAACTGGAAAATACTGATGCTGAGGAAAGACTTGAAATCGCGAGCATGGAGCTGTGAGGTTTTCATAGACCACGGAGAAAGGAATTAAAACCTTTTGGAACGTCAACAAATTATTAAGAAAAAACTCCATATGACTAAAATGATACTGTAATTATACTTAGCATCAACTGCTAACTGAAGTGCAAAAGGTTCTGTGAAGCTGTGAAACAGGGTTGTCAAAGTGCAGACATTAGAAATTTTTGCAAACATTTCAAGATCGTTCGAGCTGTTCACATCATTCATTCCTTCATTTATTTATTTATTTTAAACATGGTGGATGTAGCAACGGTGGTGGCGGTGTTGGTGACACGAAGTTACCTGGAGCTGCTCATCCATCACCTGAGCCACTTCTCCAGCCATGGAATCCAGTTTCTCCTGGATGGGACCTACAGAGGAACCATTCAGCTCCTTTCTGGACGCGGCTCCGAGGTGGTACAGGTTGGGGAGGAGCTGTGGATGGGAACGAGATGGACGTTCACATGCACTGAAAAATGTTATTGGCTTAAAAAAAAAAAACATGAGAAAAGCAAAGGACACAATCACCAATTCGACTGACGTTTCGCGAAAACTTGGAAAGGACAAAGTTCAGTGCATTCAAATCACACCTTTCATCATGAAGAAGGAAAATTTAAAACAACTGCAAGTAGTTCAGCTGCAGGATATCAACAACGTAAATCAACATCTACAGACAGAGAATTCATTAGATGTTACCAGTGACACGGTCTGAAATCCACAACCTTGATACCTTCAGGTCTGAATCCTGCTCACACTTGGACCACTAACCAAATCCTCCAGAATGGAAACTAATCCAAGTTCAATCCTCTACAATTCCCTCTCGAGGGTTCGTTTTACCGTTTTTGAGTTCCTCGCATCCTTTATCAGGTTCTCCGCCATTTTGACATCTTCCAGTATGACGTCCTGCTCAGAGTTCTTCAGAGAGTTGAGGTGGTCCTGGACCTTCACGCAAATCCGGTCGATCATCTGCAGAGAAAGCCTCACAGTCTGAGCAGATCCACTCACTTGACGAGCATCATGTTTCGACACAATTCAGCTTTTTGAGAGGTGAGGTAAGAGTTTAGATGTTCTCACTTGCTGCGTGGTCGTGGTGACGATGCCCTGCTGAAGACGGTACGCCTGCTCCTGAACATATTTCCGAGTTTCGTGGTTCCTGAACAGGTAGTTTTCCATCTAGGAGGAAAGAAAAATAACTCGTCTCCATCCGGTGTCTGAGTGTTTATGATTCGACTGTACACAAAACCCGATGATTCATTTCCTGTTATACAGGATACTGTAGCATACTGATGATGATCATGTCTGTGAACAGATCTTTTATTCCTTTCCCATGCTAGTGATTTAAATAATAAAACCAGAGGAACGATGGCGGTATAAAGAGACCTGTGTGCGAATCATCCTTTTTATACACGTTTTATTTTTACGGTGATTGCTGAAGGGTCTAAAGACGAACTCTGGCTCGCTCTCACCCTCATCAGCGCGTCCTCGGTTTTCTCCGGACTCGCCTTCAACGCCTGAGACGCATCGATGATGGGGATGGGCATGAAGCGGATGGTGAAGTTCCTGCAGGAGGAGAATGAGACTCACTACAGAGCATCGAGTTACAGGAACGAAGAAGAAAATTGGTGCAAATTAAAAAAAAAAAAAAAGTTATTAAAATATAATTCCACAAATGTACAGGATAGAGTGGAATACACCAAGAAGCAAGCAGAAAGCTGGGGTCATATTGTGAATATTTATCATCGTGTGTATATTGCTTTGTTGAGAGGGTGTGGTTCTGGGTCAAAGGTCAAGTCAAAGTCAAGGACGTTTCCAAACTATGACTCTCCAGCTCATAAAATTCATTTTATTGATTTTAATTTTTATTACATTTGGCTCCCTGTGAATCTTTCAACCGAGACCAAGATCACGTTGTATTTTTGGCAATTTTTTATTTAAGTACAATCCAAATTTATACAAATATTTACTTATTTATTCGCTCATTTATAAGGTTTTATTTTATATTGGTTTGTGTTTTTTCTCCCAGAATAAACACGTGGCCGTGGCAAAATATTATTCCTGTAAAGAAAATCACATGAGACTGAAGATTCTTTTCACTAGAACGGAGACCTGAAGTCTCTAAAGAAAGGAGGAGGCAATCCCTCTATTTTATTCTCCTTCATAACTCCCCCATCCCCCCTTTTCCCTTTTTTCCTCCTCATCCATCCTGCTGCTGCTTATTTACCTCGCGCTCAGCCCTTCTCTCTCTCTCTCTCTCTCTCTGATAATTAATCATCTCTCAGAGATTAGCATGAAGCAGGCAGCCAATCACAGCACTCCAGTGCTCACTATGCAAACGAGATTAAAATGAGGAGGGAAGAGAGAGAGAGAGAGAGAGAGAGAGAGAGAGAGAGAGAGATCTGTGTATGAATATTTCACATTCCACTCTTACCAAATCTCCCGTTATCAGTGTACGTTATACAGAGACATGAGAAACGGTGTGGGTTTCACAGACACGAGACACAAACCCACACTGTTTAATCTTCCAGATTTTAAATTTAACTGTTTCATGTTTCTCAGTGACTCGTTTATGACACTTTAACGATCTAACTACTTAAAAAATAAACAAACCACTGAAACAGATTCTCTCATTAAAAATGCACCATTACTGAACACTGCCCCGCCCTGACACAGCCTGCCAAACCCAACCACACCCTTCCCATTCCTGCCACACCCTCTCCTGTCCAGCTAAACCTTTTCCAGTATTGCCACGCCCTTTTCAGTCTTGCAACATTCTGCCACAATCTTTCTCGTTTCTGCCCAGCCATGAAAAACCCTTCCCAGTCTCCCACTCCTGCCACGCCCCTTCACACACTCCGATACCCTGCCCTGCTTGTGACCCCAAACCATGGACTTGATATTTCCACACTGCAAAAACTAGCCATCCTAATATAAGGAAAAACATAATAAATTTGAGAACATTTAGACTATAATCAAGTGAAATAATCTGCCAGTGCAGTCAGATAATTACACTTGGTAAGACATCTTAGAATAAGTTGGTTGCAATCTAGAACTAGGTTTAATAATCTCAAAATTGGTGTCTTGTTTTCTTCTAATAAGAAATGCTAGATCGTTTCAACTATTTTCAAGATATTTTCACTTGCTAAGATATCATTTTTTGCAGTGCACACTCTCACACACACACTGTATTATCCACACGTACTTTTCCAGTGCTGCAGCGACGTCCTGTAGACCCTGTGGACTGACGTTGTTTCGGTCCCAGATGACTGTCCTGAAGAGAAACACACACTTGATTAAAACGCAGGCATTATCAAAAAAATTCCATTTCAACATTTTCTCTATTTCTGAGATCATCACAAAATATACGACACCATGCTGCCATGGTTACGCATCATCTGGTCTGAACATAATCTGAATATCCTGTTCAATCACGTTCTTCTGCAGTTCAATTTAAAAAAGAAAAATTAGAACTCCAAGCTCCACCCATTAACACGCCCACAGATACACCCAGGTGTGTTTAAACTCGTCACCTGAGCTTGCTGTTAATCTGTAGCGCTTTCGCCAGCATCTTCGCCCCGAGGTCGCCCATCCCGTTCCCACTGATGTCCACTCGCGTCAGAGAGCCGTTACTGCCCAGAGCGTTCAGGACAATACTCAGCTCCGCTTTCAGCTTCGAGTCGGCCAGAGACAGAGACGTCAGGGGCTGAGGGAGAGAGAGAGAGAGAGAGGGAGGGAGAGAGACAGAGAAACAAAATAATATTGTGTGATGTACATATAAATATGCAACAAAAATTAAATAATTAATACGAGTATTTTCTGCTATAAATTATGTAAAACACATGACATGGAAACCGAGTGTGCTCAAATCTCTCACCGATTCTTCCTCCTGGATCATGTGGACGAGGTTATCGAGGACCGGAGCCAGATTTCTACACAAACAAACAACCCAGAACACTTTCAACTCCAGTTTAATTCCAGTTAAAGGCCTTTAAAAAGTAGTATTTAAATACATTAAAACCAAAACTACAGAAAAAGATGAATATCAATCATAATAATAACAAAACAATTACTGTTTATTACCCTCATCTATACGATACTGATTATTATGTCCAGTAAAATTGTTTACACTCATCCCTCAACACACACACACACCGATCGATCCCCCCCCCCACACACGTACACTCATCCCCTCCCTCGTTCTGTGGTTCTCACTTAGATTTAATGTTGTTGAAGTTCTTGCCGAGGGACAGGTGCCTGATGGAGCGGTTCTTGGCCAGCCACACCAGCAGTGTGCTCATGTCTGCGTCCAGACCTGAATAACAGAGCGCAGACATCCATTACTGAAGTTTTATAACTGTACTATTCATATTATAAATCTAACAACAACAAAAGAAACCCCTGCATGCTTCTCTCTCTGGAATGGAACGTCTCCTTATCTAAACACCATTACATCATATTATACTCGGTATACGTTACAGTGGGGAAAATAAGTATTTGATACACTGCCGATTTTGCAAGTTTTCCTGCTTACAAAGAATGGAGAGGGCTGTCATTTTTATCGTAGATACACTTCAACTGTGAGAGACAGGATCTAAAAAAAATAAAATCCAGAAAATCATTCTATGATTTAAATAATTAATTTGCATTTTATTGCATGAAATAAGCATTTGATACAGTAGAAAAACAGAACTTAATATTTGGTACAGAAACCTTTGTTTACAATTACAGAGGTCAGACGTTTCCTGTCGTTCTTGACCAGGTTTGCACACACTGCAGCAGGGATTTTGGCTCACACCTCCATACAGATCTTCTCCAGATCTTTCAGGGCCGTCGCTGGGCAACACGGAATTTCAGCTCCCTCCAAAGATTTTCTATTGGGTTCAGGTCTGGAGACTGGCTAGGCCACTCCAGGACCTTGAAACGCTTCTTACAGAGCCACTCCTTAGTTGCCCTGGCTGTGTGTTTCAGGTCATTGTCATGCTGGAAGACCCAGCCACGACCCATCTTCAATGCTCTTACTGAGGGGAGGCGGCTGTTGCCCAAAATCTCGCGATACATGGCCCCATCCATCCTCCCCTCATTACGGTGCAGTCGTCCTGCCCCCTTTGCAGAAAAGCACCCCCAAAGTATGATGTTTCCACCCCCATGCTTCACGGTTGGGATGGTGTTCTTGGGGTTGTACTCATCCTTCTTCCTCCAAACACGGCGAGTGAAGTTTATACCAAAAAGCTCTATTTTGGTCTCATCTGACCACATGACCTTCTCCCATGCCTCCTCTGGATCATCCAGATGGCCATTGGCAAACTTCAGACGGGCCTGGACATGTGCTGGCTTGAGCAGGGGGCCCTTACGCGCGCTGCAGGATTTTAATCCATGACGGCGTAGTGTGTTACTTACGGTAATCTTTGAGATGGTGGTCCCAGCTCTCTTCAGGTCATTGACCAGGTCCTCCCGTGTAGTTCTGGGATGATCCCTCACCTTTCTCATGAACATTGATACCCCACGAGGCGAGATCTTGCATGGAGCCCCAGACCGAGGGAGATTGACAGTCATCTTGAGTTTCTTCCATTTTCTAATAATTGCGCCAACAGTTGCTGCCTTCTCACCAAGCTGCTTGCCTATTGTCCTGTAGCCCATCCCAACCTTATGCAGGTCTACAATTTTGTCCCTGGTGTCCTTAGACAGCTCTTTGGTCTTGCTCATGGTGGAGAGGGTGAAGTCTGATTGTGGTGTGTTTTATACAGGTAACGAGTTCAAACAGGTGAAATTAATACAGGTAATGAGTGGAGAATAGGAGGGCTTCTTAACGAAAAACTAACAGGTCTGTGAGAGCCAGAATTCTTGCTGGTTGGTAGGTGATCAAATACTTATTTCATGCAATAAAATGCAAATTAATTATTTAAAAATTATACAATGTGATTTTCTGGATTTATTTTTAGATTCGGTCTCTCACGGTTGAAGTGTACCTACGATAAAAACTACACACCTCTCCATTCTTTGTAAGCGGGAAAACTTGCAAAATCGGCAGTGTATCAAATACTTATTTTCCCCACTGTATATCCATGTTCCTGCAATTATCATCTATACTGTAGTTAATAGGTCATGACAGTAGTTGTGTTTATTATTATTGTAGCTGTCCTCCTTACAGTCCTCATAACTTATTATTGTCGCTACAGCAGTTTCTATCTTTGCAGTTCTGATCGTCGTGTCTCTCCTGCAGTTGTTCCTGAGACGATAAAAAGTGCAATATGACACCAGTCATTACAGCTGTTCCTGTTGTGCTTGTAGTTCCTGATACAGCTGTTATCACTGCAGTAGTCATTATTATTGTGTATTAATCACACGCTGCGACAATTAACACTAATTGAAATGACACTCGATTATGTTAATGTGGGGAAAAAAAAAAAAAAAAAAGATTTTTTCAGTTGCTCGTCTCAGCATGTTAATTCCAAATGGAAAGCTGAGTGTAAATATACGACGTCATGGTGTTAATCAGAGCTCCTGCTAAAGCTGAAAACACAGTCAACTCATTTGGACAAGGATCATTAATACTTTAAATCCTCTGATAAACATCTCCTTTAATAACGTGATTTTGAGAAGACAGTTAGTAATCCTGCTCGGAGGCTCAACAGCGCCTCTGCCGAGATCGAAACTCACAAGTCCCCGGGTCAGCATTTCACAAACCGTTTATCAGCACTTTAATTAGCAGCAGAGATTATCCAACATTTAAACCGTTTCACACTAATCCCTCCTCAACTAGCAATGAGCACAGCTCCGAATAAATCCCCAGAGGAATCAAAACAAAAGATGGTGAAGATTCAAACACACACTCGTAGCACCTGATCTTCATCCTATGAGACTAAAACACTGAATCAGATGAGGGTTTAAACTGAGAGCCGACTTTTCCCGTTCAGTACGTAGATGATATGTTTAAACTACATGAGTGTGTACTAATCACCCAGAGTCGGGTTTTCAGGTTTTAGAAACAAAGGAGGAAAAACTGAGACTGTTATCAGCATGTCTGGAACTCACCGTTGTCAGAAATATCGAGGCTGGAAATGTTGGGAATCTCAGCGATACAGCCTTCCAGGATCTGTGAGCCTCCTGAGCGAAGCTGGAAGAGAAAACACACTGATTCAAATAAACACACCGTAAACACACACCAACTCTAACCAACGCACACCGATTCTACAACCCCAAACCAGAAAAAAAAAAGCCAACCATTCCCTACTTTATAATGTTCCCGTTCCTTCTCCCAACACTTAAAAGATGTTTATGGACTGAAGACTCCAAGCGAAGAAGTGTTTCAGGTGTTATTTTTGTCCCGTTCTTCCTCCAAACAGGTTTTAAGGTGTGTAACAGTTCGGCGGCGTCACATTCGTATTTTTACATTTCTAAATTCTCCACACGTTCTCTATTGGGGACAGAGGGGACACGCCCTCTTCTTCCACAGCCACGCCTTTGTCATGTGAAGACCTGAAATACAGATTCTGACCACAATCCACGTTCCCACTGTGTGATGGTCCATCCCAGATGCCTCAGAGCCCAGAGAAGTCGACGGCGCTTCTGGACACAGTTAACATCAGGCTTCCTTTTTGCACAGTAAAGTTTGAATCAGTGTTTGTGGATGTAACTGTATTGTAGCTTGATAAAGGCTTTTCAGAGTAATCCCGAGCCCATGTGGTTCTATCAGCTGTAGATGAATGACGGTTCTTGATGCAGTGAGGGATCGGAGATCACGGGGGTTCAGATTAGGCTTGAGCCCTTTACACACCGAAATTCCTCCAGATTCCTTGAA
This sequence comes from Neoarius graeffei, assembly GCF_027579695.1. NCBI lineage: Eukaryota > Metazoa > Chordata > Actinopteri > Siluriformes > Ariidae > Neoarius > Neoarius graeffei. The sequence continues at coordinate 2,096,283 of NC_083573.1, read as the reverse complement.
TGGTTTAATGATATTCAGCACTGTAGAGGATGAAATATCCAAAATCACTTCCTATCTTTCTCTGAGGAACATTACTGAAATGTTTAAAAACAATTTTCTCACGCCTTTGTTGATAAACTGGAGATCCTCGGCCCATCTTTACTCCTCAAACACTCGGCCTTCCTTGGAGACTGATTTTGTACCAAATCATGATTACGGTCACCTGTTTCACATCACATCATCTCATCTCATTATCTGTAGCCGCTTTATCCTTCTACAGGGTTGCAGGCGAGCTGGATCCTATCCCAGCTGACTACGGGTGAAAGGCGAGGTTCACCCTGGACAAGTCGCCAGGTCATCACAGGGCGACACATAGACACAGACAACCATTCACACTCACATTCACACCTACGCTCAATTTAGAGTCACCAGTTAACCTAACCTGCATGTCTTTGGACTGTGGGGGAAACCGGAGCACCCGGAGGAAACCCACACGGACACGGGGAGAACATGCAAACTCCGCACAGAAAGGCCCTCGCCGGCCCCGGGGCTCGAACCCAGGACCTTCTTACTGTGAGGCGACAGCGCTAACCACTACACCACCGTGCCGCCCACATCACATCATTATTATTTAATTGTTTCACCTCATTACTCGGCCTAAATTTCCCCGTCCCAACTTTTTTTGGAATGTGTTGCAGGTCTGAAATGCAGGAAAGGATGGATATTAACAAATGAAATGAAGTTGACCAACAGAACATGAAATATCTCGGGTTCATTGGGTTCTGTCTGCAATGAAATTCAAGTCAAAGTCCATTTAGAAGTCACAGCTTTCTTTCTTTTTTTTTTTAATTGACACTTTCCACACCGTCCCAACTTCTGATTTGGGGTTGTAATCAACACGCTGTAAACACACTAATCAGTGGCACAACAAAACACTATGATCAGACGTCATAGAAACGGAGAACCCTGCAAGACAAAGATCTGGAAGAGAAACATTTGAAGCGTCTTGAAAGAAGCGAATACTCTCCAACGGGCCAAGGAGCCCTGTGAACAGTGTCGATGGAAGCCGTTTGTGAATGTTACTGACACGAAGTCTCGTTAACGTGTCGTAAATGTATTTCAGGCCAAAAGGAATCGAGTTGCAACATCACAGGAGGCTACGGCACACGCACACACATGGTACACTACACTAAAGATGAAAGGCGTCAGTATGCATGATGCAGAGACGACGTGTGCGAGGGCTGCGTGAACGTAAACCCACAGCAGGTGGCGCTGTTACAATTACATGACGATTTCCATGACAAAAGGAGTGTACGACTGACCACGGCGTTCCGTTTCCCCAGCAGCTACGTCAGGTCAATGTCATCTGTGCTTGATGCATACTGAGGTCTGAACTCATGAACACAGAACTCTGAAGAACATCAGGAGATCTTTGAGAGACGACGGGTCCAGCCACCATGACAACAGATAAAATCTGATCAGGTGAATCAATCAATCTATATTTATCTATCTTATCTGTTACATGTCACGGTTATGGAAGGAGACTCCAGTGTCAGCGCTTTGGACCAGTCAGCTGTAACTTTAGACTGTGTGTGTGTTGTAACTCATGCAGTTACTTGTGTGTGTACTTACACAGTGGCCAAGCTTTAGAATGCATGATGGGAAAGGGAGGAGGGGAAATTACTGGAGGAGAAATGAAATTCTCGCATCATGCTCGGCAAAAGGAAATGTGATGCATAAATAATAATAAATGAACAAACGAGTAAACAATCAGGCAGTACAGCGTCATTAAAAACATGAATGAAACTGAAATCTGTTTCCACACAGAACACTGATCAAACAGGCTTCAGCTGTGATGCGCAGTCGCAGTGATGTCAGTGATAATTCGCTTCGTGGCACAATTTGTGGTGGAATCTGTCTTGAGCTACAGCGATAAGAGTGTGATCTTGCATCATGTGTACACACACACACACACACACACTCTGCAGGGTCTCATTATGCAGAAATTCCCAGAGGAACGTCAGGCGTGTGTGTGTGTGTGTGTGTGTGTGTGTGTGTGTGTGTGTGTGTGTGTGTGCGCGCGCGTGTGTAGAAATTGTCAGAATTTTCCACTTGTGTTTTTCTGTAGGTCTCTCACACACACACACACACACACACACACACACACACAATCATTTTTAAATATTTAAATTCTCCTCCTCTGAATTACTCCCCATTACTCGTGTCACGCATCTTGTACATTTCATGTTAATTATTATTTTGTGGCCCTTCAAACAGTCCAAGTCTGAAACACGAACATTTTTATCTTTCTCCATTTCTAAATAAAAACAACAAAAAAACCAAACAGAAGAACTCATTCATCTGTTTTCAATGGGACAGCCATGGGCTGACGGTAAGAGAAGCAGTCTTGGGCCTAAACGGTTGGCGGTTTGATTCTCAGGACTGGAAGGGAACTGTGAGGGGAGTTGAGTGAATGAACAGCACGCTGTTCCCCTTCCTCTAGATCATGGCTCAAGTGCACTTGAGCGAGGCACCGAACCCCTGCTGCCCCCCGGGCGCTGTAGCAGAGCTGCCCAGAGCTGTGTGTGTGTGTGTGTGTGTGTGTGTGTGTTTTCACTGCTTCAGTTGGGTTAAATGTAGAGGAGGAAGTTTGCTCTGCTCAAGTGTACTTGTGACAAATAAACAGGAACGTATTTCTTGAGATCTGATCCTCTGGATAAAGTTTCTGTGAAAATGAAGAAATTAATAAATGCAACGTGTCTTTATCGGAGTCTCTCACCTCACAGCAGCTGAGGTCCAGTGCCACCTCTTTCAGGTTGGGGTTACAGGCCAGGCCAAGCAGGAGCGCTCTACACACACATGCACATACAATTAGACTTGGTCACAGAAATGGAGAAACCAACAAGAAAATGATCTTGTTGAGAAACACGTGCAAGTTTGCAACATTTCTCCAAAAATCAGTCAGGAGCCGTGATCTCATTGGCCAATAATAATAAAAAAAATAAAAAAATAAATAAAAAATCAGGCATTCTGCTGGAGCTGAAACAAGACCTCCACGGTGTGTTTCAGTCAGGACTGATGGAGATCCGATTCAAAAATTAATTGTTTACTCATTGTTTGTGAATTAACTGTTAACCAGTTAACTAGAATCGGTCAGTGACTGGAACCTGCTCAGTCAAAAAAATAAAAACTGCAGCAAACCAGTCAGTTTGCCGTCAGAATTGGTGACTTTCAAACATGATGTGAATTTGACTGCAAGTTTTGGTCCAAAACACTGAGTGATAGAGATCTGGCTGATTAAATTTTTCAATTAAAAAAAAAAAATGTTTTTAAATGTGCAAGTTTGTCAGGATTGGTGATCTGTTTGGCCAAACCTGAAATCAAATAGCAAAAATACTGGGAACGTTGGGCAGAAATGAGCAGAGATGATGGTGGTGCTGGTGAGGATGAAGGTGATGGTGAAGATGGTGGTGACTTGACTCAAACATAAAAAGGTCCAAAAGGAGGGACATTTTGGGAGAAAAATTCTTAGCGATATTAACATTTCAAAAACTGTTGACAGAAATTCTGATTTTCAGTGCTTTCAGACTAAACAGTTCTCAGGACTCATTGAGAGGAACCACGCCCCGGGGGATCTCCCCAAGAAACACAACACACACCTTCATGGACTTTTTTCTGTTTGTATTCTCACCATCAGTCGGAACACTGAAGTGACACGAGCAGGAAATACAAGAGAAGATTTTTATATCCTGCTTCGATGCGTTAAAATCACACTGCGTTTCTTCCATGACATTTACACACGATAAAGCCTGGACTTCACCGTCGCTCCATTTGTCCGTGCTTTTTTGTCCCCCATTAAAAAAAAAACCTAACGTTAAGAGCCGTTGTTTACACGACAAACGTTTAACATAGAATTTTTAAAATCCTGGTTGTTGGTGCTGCACTGACTCATGTTTGACGACATCACTCAGGGCTCCTGGTGTGCTGGGAGAGACCCTCCCCTGAAGGAGGAGCTACACACGACCCTCTAAACGGTGTTCGAAGAACTACGATCGTTTTGTGCGAGTACAGATCCACAAAACTAGGAGAACTTCCTCCAAAAGCGCCTCATGTCTCAGAAATGGGTCAGTGGTTATCATGCAACGAATCAAATAAAAATGAACAATTTCAGCTTTAATTATGGCCTAATAAAGAATAAAATTTGATGTGGTGGTGGTAAAAGGTCATTGTGCTTCAAATTTGGCCAGAAACAATGGCAATTTGGCTTGTCATACATGAAATTTGGAAGAATTTAGCAATAAAATGATGCAGGATGACGACAGTCTGACTGGAAACATAAAATATGGTCAGAAATTCCACGCAGATGCAGTTCAACAGATTTAGAGAGACGTTACGGTAATGAGCTGGTTATTCACTTATAGAAAACAATCAACAAAATGTAATGAGAATAATCCGGTTCATCAAACAGGAATAAATGTCAAAATATTGACAATTTCTATCAGAACTGTTCCATGACCGGGGAATCTGCTGAAAAGGAAACTTAATGTTTTATCACAGATTTGATCCGTGTGATCGTCATCTGAGTGTGTGTTTGTTTTTGTTTTTTAAAAGTTGGCCAACGAACTGAAATTTCACTGCAGTTGTGACCAGAAACGGTCCGTGATGGTGGTAACCTGGGTAGTTAAACCTGAAACTGGGCTAAAAGGCTCAATTTCTTGACAAATGATGAAAATATGAGCAATTGTCCAGAAACGGAGAGAAGGTTCATCAAAAATCAAACCTCACGCCACCGAAACAGCTGCAATTTTGGCAAGAAATGTGAAATGATAAGAAGTGATGATAATCTCACTCATCAAACAAAATTTGGGCAAGAGATTTAAAAAAAAAAAAAAAAAAAAAAAAGCCATTTTGCTGCAGTGATGTCGAGTCGCCTGGCAACTCGAAGATAAATCACTGTTAAATTTGCTGTAATTTCGTCTCAGCGTGTCGAGTGATGATGGACATCGACTTCACACAAAGCTGAGGTGATAAACGGCTGCAGTTTTACCCAGAAACGATGAATGATGGAGATTCAAGCACAAAAAGAGACTTTTGGAGATTTAAATATGACGTGTGCTGATTTTCAGCCTTACTTTAACGCCTCAGGTGGCAGTTTGGTTCCAGAGACGTTGATGGTGTTGAGGGAGACTGCGCTGCTGAAGAACTGCTTAAACGCAGGAGGAATATCTTTACCTTTCCTGTTCTCACACACACACACACACACACACACACACACACGTTCCAGAATCACACGGTGAATTAATCTGAATAAGTAACAAGTACAAAAATCCCCGAGTGCTCACCTGTGAGCGAAGACGCTCTTGGACACGTTGAGAACAGAGAGATGCTGCAGTGAACCTTTCAGGAGAGCAGAGCAAAGCTACAACACACACACACACACACACACACACACACACACACACACACACACACACCTTCATGACTAAAATATACTTAACATTAATGAGATGAAAACTAAAACAGAGGTGCAGAATTCATCATTTATTTCATCAACCAGTTCATTTCCTCTGATGATCAGATCAGCTTTAGAGACTGATCAAGCTCCAGGAACCCTAATGAATTGCGAGCTGAGTTCAACCAGCATGAGTGAGGTGTGTTCGTCTCACCGAGTCGAGCGAGCAGTCGGAGTTGGACAGGTCCAGCGTGCTCAGGCTGTTCGACTGGCCGAGGAAGTGATACAGATGCTGCAGGAACAAAGTGATGGTGAGGTCTGGTGCTCGAGAACATGACTGAAGGTTTGAGCTTGGACAACAAAATGAGAACTTCAGAATGACATTATTAATCTAGAGAAAAAGTCAACCTGGCGGATTAAAACCTTCAGCTCTGGTTTTGTCATTTTCTTACAGCTAGAACCTTTCAGCATTCTTCAGCTGTCCTTCTGGAGAACCCTAAAGGACCTGATTACCCACTGGATTGTTAATGGACCCTTGAAGACCCCCCCAAGTGTGTTCACTCTCTCTAGAGGTTACCCTAGAAAGTGCAAATAAAAAGCATCTTTTGAGAACCATACGGAGTGGAGCAGAAAAGAAGAATTTGTTTTTAAGAACCCTATCATCATATGTTTTTCTTTCAGAAAGGGTTTTTAGAAATCAAGGACCCGTTGTGTCCAAAGAACGCTTACAGAACCATGAAAGAACCCTTTCGTCCCAGAATATAGTGTACATTCTTAAAAATGTACACCCCTTCTAAAGGTTCTTCACAAACTTTACAAAGGTTCTTACGACAGCATGTTTCATCACAAAGGGGTTTGCAAGTAGAACCCTTTTTCAGAAGACGAGAACCCTCATGTCCAACCAACAAACACTTAAAGAACACATTTTTTTTCTAAAAGTATAAACTCAAAAGATTTACTCTGAAGAAACACTTCAAGGTTAACTCTCATCAGAAATAATTCTCCAAGTAGAACACTTTTTTCAGAACCCAAGAACTCTTAATTATCCAACAAAGCCTTAAAGAACCCTATTTTTCCTACATTGTACACTTAAATATGTACACCCCTTCAGAGACACTTTTTGATCTTTTAAGGGTTCTACTCCAAAGTCCTTTGTAGAACCCAACAAAAATGTACTCCGATCAGAAAGAGTTCCAAGTAGAACCTTTTCAGGAAACTAATGCCCCTTTTCCACCAAAGCAGTTCCAGGGCTGGTTTGGGGCCAGTGCTTAGTTTGGAACCGGGTTTTCTGTTTCCACTGACAAAGAACTGGCTCTGGGGCCAGAAAAACTGGTTCCAGGCTAGCACCAACTCTCTGCTGGGCCAGAGGAAAGAACCGCTTACGTCAGCCGGGGGGGGGGGGGGGGGGGGAGTTGTTAAGACCAACAACAATAACAAGACCACGAAAGATCGCCATTTTTAAGCGACAAGAAGCAGCTGTACAAATGCGAAGTCATCCATTATTATTGTTGTTGCTGCTGCTGCTTCTTCTTCCGTGTTGTTTTTGTTTTGATATTCGCGCCAAGGTTTACGTAAACGTAGCGCCGTAACTGACGTATACAGCGACATAATGACATATACAGCGACATAATGACGTATACAGTGACGTAATGACATGGCTCCACTTAGCACCGCGAGCTATGGAAAAGCAAACTGGTTCTCAGCTGGCTCGCAAGTTGAACGAGTTGTGAACCAGCACCGGCCCCGAACCAGCCCTGGAACTGATTTGGTGGAAAAGGGGTACAAGTGTACCTTGGTTTCATTTGGTGGATGGGCACAACCAAAACTGATTTCTTCAGGTTTCTCAGGTTCTTCCTTTATGGAGAACCCTACAAGGAGTGTTTAATTACCAAAAAAGGTCCCAAGAACCCATAATTATCTCATGTCACCTTCAGGAACCCTTGGAGAACCCTTTGTTCTCAGGGTGGATGGATGAACTGGGTAAATATGCAGCATAAGCTCAAAATTATTGCTGGTTATTTTCTTCTTAATCCCAAAACCCTGTCAGGAGTTGAACTTTCAGAAACACTACTGGATGATGACGGGTTCTGAGCTTCCTTAAAGGGTTCTACATGGAACCAGAAAGACCCTTAAAGGTTCTCAATTAAACACTGGCACGTGCTTATACAAATTTTAATATCTACAGTCCATTGAGCGATTTTGGGAGTTGAGGCTCCCAGTGAGGAACTGCAATCTTTCCAAACGTAGAGCATCATCAGAATTTTGAACATGACAACTTCCTGTTTCCTGTCACACCAAGTCGAGACCAGCCAGCTGCTAGTGAGAGAATCATCAGCATCTTCAGCAGAACCAGAAGTAAAGGCATGCTCACCGAGAGGTCGTCTCCACGCAGGAGGTTCCCTGAGAGGTCCAGGTAGCTGAGCGTGCTGGGCATGGACTGGTTCGCACTCAGCGACTGGGCGAGGCTGTTCACCCCTTAAATCACACACACACACACACACACACACACACACACACACACACACACACACACACACACAAAATAATGTGTCAGTTGACCAGGAGGTACAATCAAAACAAGCTCCAGATGGGTGAAGACGTGACCTCCAGCTCACTGTGTTGTAGTGTGTTAAAGATTCTGGAAGTGCTGGCAGCCAATCACATCGCAGCACACAAAAGAGATCAAACATTGACTTCTGAGGCTGAATAGAACTTTCCAGACCTCGATATTGTTCCTTAAAGTGACTCTGAACCTCGGATCGCATGACGCTGCTCGTTAGTGGGCGTGTCCTGTCTTATATAACACCCTCACAAGCGAGCGGCAGAACTTGTATGAAAAAGCACACTTTTAAAATCATTTCACTCAACTTCAGACCTGTGATTTCCAAAACTGACCTGGAATAAAGTGGCCTGGAATCGTCTGCTATCGAAATACGACATCATAACAAACGCGTAAGGAGAAATTCTGATCCATTTCGACATCACAACACAACGTGAGTAGAAATGAATAATTACTGTTTGATGAATAAAGGAAATTTAAAAAAAAAAAGTGAGCTGAAGAAATGAAAAAAGACAAAGATGGCCAGATTGGAAACGTCACATTATTTTCTTCCTCATTTCTCTTCAGCCTCAGAAACGAGTGAAATGCGGCACAGCTATTTTTAATTCCTAATAAAAGGACTGATCAGAACCGGCCAAACGCCGCATGTCAGAATGATTTATGCAGCACTTTAAACCTCACCGCTGCCAGTTTCCTGTTCTCTGACAGGGTTTCAAGTCGAGATATACACACGAGGCCTTTATGACTTCCAGTCCACCAAAGTACAGACATCTCCATGGAAACCACAGATCAATACTTGGATAAGCAAGCAGCGATTACTCAGGCGTCCAAACAGCGACAGACGTGAAGTCATTCTGAAGAAATTATTCATGATGTAGAACTGGCTTCCCAGGACAGAGACAGGCTTTCACTTAATTAGGAACACCCCTACATCCACCTGTTGTTTTCTGCAGTTCTCTAATCAGCTGATCACTCGACAGCAGCACAACGCATCGCATCAAATCAAATCGCGCAGATACAAATCAGTTAATGCTCACAATGTTCAAACATCAGAATGGGAAAAACTGATCTCACAGTGTGACTTTCTCTCACTGTGGTCTGGGTGTTGGTTTGAGCCAGATGGACTGGTTTGAGTATTTCAGAAGCTGCTGATCTCCTCCTGGGGTTTTCACACACAACAGTCTCTAGAGTTTACACAGAATGGTGCAGAAAACAAAAAACACTGAGTGAGTGAGCGACAGTTCTGTGGGTGGAAACAAACGCCTTGTTGATAAGAGAGGGTCAGAGGGAAATGGACAGATTGGGTCGAGATTTCTTGCCAGGAAGGATACAGTAATTCATATAATCACTCTTTACAACTGTGGTGAGCAGAAAAGCATCTCAGCATGCAACAGCAGAAGAACACATTGGGTTCCACTCCTGCAGCCAAGAACAGGGATCTTGGAACCAACAACACGTTCCTATTAAAGTGGCCGGAGCACGAGTGTGTTCTCGTATTGTATTTTATAACTTTATAAACTGTTTTGAAATCCAGGTTTAATAAGGGGATGCAAACTTTTGCACTCAAATTTAATTCCATATATGAAGTATTCTCATACACAGGTCTGACGTGTCAACTGACTTAAAACGGAGAGTGAGTGAGTGAGTTATATAGTAAATAACAAATGCACACGAAATATGCTACGACTGACTGAAAAATCTCTTTGTATGGAGTTGAAAGCCAAATAATCACACAAATTATTTCCAGTGGCGGCACGGTGGTGTAGTGGTTAGCGCTGTCGCCTCACAGCAAGAAGGTCCTGGGTTCGAGCCCCGGGGCCGGCGAGGGCCTTTCTGTGTGGAGTTTGCATGTTCTCCCCGTGTCCGCGTGGGTTTCCTCCGGGTGCTCCGGTTTCCCCCACAGTCCAAAGACATGCAGGTTAGGTTAACTGGTGACTCTAAATTGACCGTAGGTGTGAATGTGAGTGTGAATGGTTGTCTGTGTCTATGTGTCAGCCCTGTGATGACCTGGCGACTTGTCCAGGGTGTACCCCGCCTTTCGCCCGTAGTCAGCTGGGATAGGCTCCAGCTTGCCTGCGACCCTGTAGAAGGATAAAGCGGCTACAGATAATGAGATGAGATGAGATTATTTCCAGTTTGTCCTGAGGGTGTGCAAACTTTTGCTCTTAACCATGTTTGATGCATTTATTTTAATTAATTTCACTTCACTGGAATTCTTCAGTTACTCGTGCAGCTGTCGTGTCCTGAATGTCATGATGTGATGACGTAATGGTCATGTGACTGAATTTTTTTTTTTCGGTTAATGAATTAAATCGATGATGAAATGAAAAGGTGAGGTGATTACCTTTGGGAGATAACGAGGTTCTGGACAGGTTGAGGTGTTTGAGGCCTTTATGGAGTTTTGCAAACTGAGAACCTAAAAAAGCAACTCCTGAAAAACACACCATCATCATGATGAGGAGCACACCCCACAGCACACCCCACAGCACACCCCACAGCACACCCCCTCCATTTAAATGAGCACAGAGACGAGAAGGGGACGCGAGCAGGAATTTGGAACACAGCCGGTTTGAAGAGTGGACACGTCTTTACCTCTGTCCTCCAGAGGGTTATTGGCGAGGTTGAGTGAGTGCAGTCCTGAGCTGGCGTTCTGAGAGACCGCGTTCGCCAGCTTCTGGGCAAAATCCCTGCAGAGACCAAACACACACACAATAATCATCTTCTCATTAAAAATGCCTTGTTATTCAGTTTCTCAGTCAGACCTTCTCCCCACTTCTGACTGGATGGAGGGAGTGTGATCACATCCCATGGGATTATCTTTCCAAAAATAAACCAATGTGTGCGCTTCCTTACGTTTTGAGTCCTGCATTGTCCAGGACGAGCTCCTCCAGACGACTGGAACGGGCAACAACTCTCAAAATCTGATCACACACGTCTGCAGACTACACACACACACACACACACACACACACACCTCCATAAGTACATAATCATCAGAGTGATCCTCATCTAACAAAACCTCAGCAACACAGACAAAATTATTTTTTTGTCAGAAGAGTCAGGAAATCTGATTCCACGTCCAGAAGTCTGAAACTGAACCCTGATTCCTCCTCCGATATCATCTCATACGTTAATTAGATTAGATATAAATTTGCTCACAACACTCTCTCGCCTGGTGTTGATTAATTTTCTCGTGTGACTGAAGCTCTGCCCACTGTCGAGACGTCTCTCACACAGTTTCAGATCCCATCAGTTCAACACAAAGGCTGCTTTCTGTTTAAACAGATCATCTGTAGAACTGAAAGAACGAGAAGCAGAACCTGAACCCGGCTCTGATATTTCACCTCCGAATGTTTCTCACACCGCGACACGGCTCATTCCGGAATCTTCTCTCATGAGGTTTTTGTCCCTCGACTCTGTGGAACCCTGTTCCTTCAGTAGTGAGCTGCAGGAACCCTCCTGATCCTGAGGAAACATCACGCTCCGCTCCCTCAGCGTCTCGCCTTCCGTTTCTCTCAGTAATCAGGTTTCCACTCGGATTAACAGGGTTTTTTTCCTTTCTGTTGAACCACAGCTTTAGTTCTGCGATTCCTGAGGAACAAAAAACTCCGACTACAAGACTCCGAAATAAACATGAGAGTTTTTACCGACAGCACATCTTCACCACACCCACAACCAGCAGCTCCGTTTCTGTAAACCCACCACATCCACGTCCTCATCTCTCTCTCTCTCAATCTGTCTCGCTTTTCTCTCTGTCTCAAGGGATCAACACAACCGTCTTACTTTCACTGCACCTGTCTCTCTCTCTCTCTCTCATTCTCTGCACCTGTGTCTCTCTTACTCTCTGCACCTGTCTCTCTCTCTTGCTCTCTGCATCTGTTTAACTGCATCTCCCTCTCTTTCTCTCTGCACCTGTCTTGCTCACACTCTCTGCATCTCCCTCTCTTACTCTCTCTCTTACTCTCTGCACCTGTCTCGCTCTCTCTGCATCTGTCTCCATCTGTCTGCATGTCTAACTGCATCTCCTGCTCTCTGACTCTCTCTCCCTCTTATTCTCTGCATCTCCCTCTCTCTTACTCTCTGCATCTGTCTCACTGCATCTCCCTCTCTCTCTCTCTCTCTCTGCATCAGTCTCTCAACACATCAGTCAACCTTTCTCACTCTGTCTGTATCTCTCGTTCACTGCCCCCCGGTGCTGGTGAATACTGGACTGTGATTGATCAGCCGATGTTGACTGTTCTGATCACAGCTGCTCTGACGGCTCTGAAACAGTCGGAGGTGAAGGCGGAGCTTCAGCACACAGGAGATCAGGTCGCACTGCGGTTTCTCAGGAACAGGACGACTGCGTCACTCACCAGTTTATAGTCCTTTGTCGTGAGTTTGGTGAACCACTGGTTAAACTCCAGAACGGCGATTATTGCTACCAAATCTCTGTTTAAAACAAACAAACAAACAAACATCCCGAGATTAGGCGTGTCCTTAAACCAGGTCCACCCACACTGCAGTATCATTACAGTGACATCAGGGATCAGATCACAGCGTGGCGAGTACCAAACTTGTGATTATTCTCCATCACTGAATGTCAGAGATCACTCGGCGCCGCTGTACCTGTTCTCCAGGTGACAGAAGTCCTGAAGGTTCAGCTCACGTGTGTCCTGCGTCAGATAAATCGTGTCCACGTCCTGACAAGGGCAAGAACAAAAAACAGTTTAAGGAGACAGGGACATGAACAGGTCCCCTCATTGTGTGTGTGTGTGTGTGTGTGTGTGTGTGTGTGTGTGTGTGTGTGTGCGCACACTGACCCACTGAACTTCTTCTCTGTAAGGTAAGCCAAGCCAGTCACACACACACCTGTACTGCTGAGAGAATCCACCTGTGGGAACACACACACACACACACACACACACACACACACACACACACAGTTTCTTTTTCCCCCCCATCAGATTGACAGCTGCTGGATTGTTACACCTTGAGCACTAGGAGCTTGAGAGCGTGGGTGTGTTCTTGATCGTGACATGTGACCGTAACAGTTTACAGGGAAATAGTCTGAGTATTTTAGTGTTCCATCACAAACTGTGCGTGCGTGTGTGTGTACATACCGCAGGGTCCAGGTTCTCCTGAGCTCTGAGTCTCCCAGATGCTCTGCAGAGTCACGATTCTCTCCGGAGGCTCCATGGACAACTTCTTCATCACCTTACTGAGACACACACACACTTCTAAACAGAGTCCTCAACATCTGGAATGTTCCTCTGTGTGTGTGTGTGTGTGTGTGTGTGTGTGTGTGTGTGTGTCCTTACACAGGAGACAGGGCGGGACAGATCCTTTGCACACACACTCCGATGTGACACACCACCTCATTCACCTCCTCCATCGACACCAGCCTGAGGGAGATCTGACCTCTCTCATACTCCAACACACACTGACACACACACACACACACACCTTTACACATGATGCTATTCAGGCAGACTGGGGATAGGGGACACTGGGGACAGTTTGTTTTCCCATAAATTAATTTCCCCCAGTCAGGTTTGAGATTAGATCAGAAGTCCGATGTTGCCCTGAGAGTGACCTCCTTCCTCTGGAGCTGAAGCTGGACTCTGCAGTGAGGTTTGTGCAGTTCCATATTTTATCAACCAAAACTTAAAAGAAGTATTTTCTCTCCCCCCCCCCCGGTGTAACGTACGCTGGAGAATCGGGGGTTTGTCTGGAATTAATGTCTGGAGCCTCGAGTGACCGGAAATCGTACGATTTATTAAACTTAAATTCTGGGGGAAACAGTGAAGGAT